>NW_005871377.1:873033-930057 GCF_000147115.1 Myotis lucifugus
CCCCCGCCCGGGGAACTGTTCGGAAGCACAGACGGTGTTAAGAGTTTCCGAAGGGAACCTCTTCGGGGGGTTGGGGCGCCCCCGGGCCTCCAACCCAGGCCGCCCCCTCAAAAATTACTCCCCTCTTCAAATGGGCCCCCTTCAAGCGACAAACCAGCAACCTAAGCCAAAGAGAAAGAAATTGAGGAGCTCAAGTTCGAGAAAAACCCCGTTCCCCAAGTGTAATCGGCGTTCGGGCCCCCGGTGCGCATGCCCGGGGCCGGGGGCTGTGGGGGGTTCAGGGATCCCGGGGTTGGGGGTAAGGAGGGCGGCCAGCAGCGAAGGAGAGCCTCCGGGGCCGGGTCCCGAGGAGCCAGGCCCGCAGACACGTGGGGTCGGAGGGCAGGGTGAAAGGGCAGCCTCCCGAGGGGGCGGGAGGGGGGCGGGCAGGGAAGGTTGCAGGCGCCAAAGGGTTAATTTAAAATGACAGCGCCAGGCTGGTGGGAAAGATGCTTGGAGTGGGGAAGGAAGAGCTGGTTTGCGAGCGGTTGGAAATGCCGTGGTGGGGTGCACCCGTGGCGGCTTTGTGGCCGGGGTGGCAGGAAAGGGCCGCCGCGTTAGAAAGGCAGGTCCTGGAGGAGAGGGACGCGGCAGCTGTTGCTCCCCGCACGGCTGCAGCATCTCTGGGCAGGAGCGTGGTCGGCCCGCTCACCGGCAGAGGGGGTTCACCGTGGAACCCTGTTTCCGTTTTCGTAAATGATAGCAAGAGAATGACTGCTTTCGAGTTCAGTTGTTTTGTTTTTTTTAAATTGGAATCTGTTCTAAAACCTGACCCACTGAGCGGCTCCCTTGGATAAGAATGGTGTTTAGCCCTGGCTGGTGTGGCTCAGTGGATGGAGCGTCAGCCTGCGGACTGAAGGGTCCCAGGTTGGTTCTGGTCAAGGGCACATGCCCAGGTTGCCGGCTCGATCCCCAGTAGGGAAGGTGCGGGAGGCAGCCAGTCAATGATTCTCTCTCATCATTGATGTTTCTGTCACTCTTTCCCTCTCCCTTCCTCTCTGAAATTAATAAAGATATATTTTTTTAAAAAAGAATGGTGCTTAGAGGCTGGAAGGTGTTAAGGCAGCAGGGGAAAGTGAGCTTATTAAGTGTGTTACATAGACCCCTCCACCCCCCACCCCCAAATCTCTATATTTTAGAATCTTAAGGTAGCAGGGAAGTCATTTATTATTTATTTGTACTTCTGAGCTGCCTTAAGTTATTATTTATTTGTACTTCTGAGCTGCCTTAAGGGCACCTTATGTGCTGAAACATATTCCTTCTGTGCTAGCATACCTTGCAGCTGCCTAAAAATAAACATGGTTTCTACAATTGTGTTAAGGTTGCAGCAGTCCCTGCTCTCTCTCTCTCTCTCTCTCTCTCTCTCTCTCTCTCTCTCTCTCTCTGCCAAGGGCTGAGCAAGGGAGCAGAGGGCTATTCATTGTGTTTGCTTTCCAAATGAATTGCATTAGGCAGCGGCTGTTGTATTGAAGGATGCATTCTGCAAGGTGGAAGGGGAGCTGGGGTAGATTTCATGAAAACACCTCATGGTGTTGATTTGTGGAAGTTACTCAACATGGAGGTGGCACTGCTCAGCGACTGTACTGCAGTCTAGGGGTGTGATGGTACCGTAATTACAACACACCATACCCCTACATTGGAGGGGGAGCAGGAGAAGAAATCAAGGAAATGTCACCCACAAACCATGGTTAGGTAATGTTCAGGCTGCGAGTCAAAACAGAAGGGGATGAGATGAACTCTGGTGACGGGGGCTCTGCTGGTTGTGGAGGTTTCTCTCAGTTCCGGAGGTAATGGCCTCTTTGCAGATGTTCCTAGGCAGGAAAAGTGAGGTGAGTTAAGGATAGAGGGTCAGTCTGAACTTGGCATTCGCTGCTGCTGTTGTGTATTGCAGTCTTAGTGTTGTTTAAGCTTGTTTCTCTTTTTCCAGTTGTTGTTTGGCTTCTACTGAAATCTGTGTACAGCTGAGTAGATGTCACGGAGGCAACATCAATATCACTGTCTCTAACCTAAATAAAATTCTTATTTATAGGGTATAAGTAGCACAGTTGGCACCTTTTCTCAGAACATTTTAATGTGATGTTTTCAGTGATAATAGACTTCCATTTTCTATTTGATTCTGTAGTTCTCCCTTTAGAGTTACAAGACCACTTTTAGTCAATATTCAGATAAATAGGTGTCATTTTCTTCTGTTGTCAAGTGCAAAGCAGCAAAGCAGTGTGCATATTTCATCATTGATAGGATTTATGGGTAATACTTTCTATTTCAATTCTTCCAAATGTTCATTGTTTAGATGACACCCATCCACCCAACCAGACCCCTTTCAAATAACACTGCAATCCCTATTGGCACTGTGACTGTGTGAGCTTTTAATTCCTTCTCAATGCACTCTTTGGACTTTGCCCTTGCGTATAGCGTCTTGGAGTGGAAGTAGAGAGGATAGGATTTGGAGAACCCTAGGGCCTCCTAAAAGAACCTAAGGTTAATTCTGGAAACTACCAAGCTGACTTGGAGCCACATGGTTAGCCGTCGCAGAGACCATGCCATTTAAAAGGCATGTTGTGGCCCCTCCCAATGAAGAGGATCTTCTTTCAGAAGAATGAACTACAAATTCCCCCACGTCCCTACCCAGCTAGGTTAGCCCCTAAAATTAAGCAATGTAATGTTCCTTGTCTTCTCTCGTGTGTTTAAGGAAAACTATTTAGATTAATGTCTGCCTGTTAAAAATAAGTTGGATTGCTGTGGTCCATGGAAAGAGGTGGAAGACCAGTTGGATTCCTACGTGGCCTAAGTACCTGCATTTAATTTTTTGTGTATTAAGTCTGCATTTTGCCACTCTCTTTTAGCTCCTTGCTCGGATTGAACGTATGGAAAGGCGGATGCAGCTGGTAAAGAAGGATAACGAGAAAGAAAGGCATAAGCTGTTTCAGGGCTATGAAACTGAAGAGAGAGAGGAAGCGGAGCTCTCTGAGAAAATTAAACTGGAGTGCCAGCCAGAGCTTTCTGAGACGTCCCAGACTCTGCCTCCCAAGCCTTTCTCATGTGGGCGGAGTGGAAAGGGACACAAAAGGTGTGCTTAACTTCGTTATGCTGTCTGGACATGATGAGGACATTTACTCCCCGTGACTGGCAGTAGGGGATTGGGACTTATAAATTAGCTTTACTACAACCACATTCTGAATTATGAGGTCTTGTGTGTGGAGAAAGTATCTTGAGACATTTTTGTGCAGGCTATAAAAGTCGGTTAGGAACATTTTGGTCACAGTAGTAATTACAGAATGCAGAGTACATCATAAAGAGAATGGACAACAAATGTGACAGCTGAGTTTCTTAAAGAAAACTATAGCAGTTCACTTCAAGTCAGGAAGTGTTAAACTCCTTCATTGTGTTAGGTATTGGTGGATATAAAAAAATAAGATCCAAAAAAAAGTAAGATCTAACTGTCCTTAGACTCAAAGAGATTAGCTGAAAGCATGGCATAAATTTTAAAAACTAAGAATTCGACTGCAATAAAATATGCAGATAGACAACAGTAAGATGAACTAAGTTTTCTAAGATTCAGGGATAGTAAAGATTATTTTGAGTTAAGTAGGAGATGGATCTTGAAAAAGAAGTATAGACTTTAGGTTGCTAAAAAGAAACGGAGATGGCATTCTAGGAATGTGGGGTAGTGGGGGAGCAGGGTAGTGGTAGGAGAAAGAGAGCCAGCAGATAGCAAGAAAAAAGAAATAGAGATTGTAACTATCGTAGTATAGGATTAGGGGGGTGGGAGGAGAAATAAGAGATTGGTCTTTGGTTGACAGTAATGAAATAAGCCACAGGGTAGTGGCACCTAATATTAGCTGAAGGGTCTTGAATAAAATAGGGACCTTTTTAGTTTTAGTAGGCAATAGAATGCTATAGAAGTTTTTAAGCATGTAAATTCATTTGTTCAATAAACATTTACAAAGGGTCTATTATATATACTGTTAAGCATGAGATTATTCCTGCTTATGACTGCCAAATGAACCTAGATATTTAGATACCTGAATACAAGCTAGTTCTCTTACCCCAAAATGAAATCAAATCAGATTTTATCCAAGAGTCAATGAATTGTATTATGTTTTCTCCCCTATCTAATAGGAAATCCCCATTTGGAAGTACAGAAAGAAAGATTCCTGTTAAAAAGCTGGCTCCTGAATTTTCAAAAGTCAAAACAAAAACTCCTAAGCACTCTCCCATTAAAGAGGAACCCTGTGGTTCCTTATCTGAAACTGTTTGTAAGCGTGAATTGAGGAGCCAAGAAACTCCAGAAAAGACCCGGTCTTCAGTGGACACCCCGCCAAGACTCACCACTCCCCAGAAGGGACCCAGCACCCATCCCAAGGAGAAAGCCTTCTCAAGTGAGATCGAAGATTTGCCGTACCTTTCCACCACAGAAATGTATTTGTGTCGTTGGCACCAGCCTCCCCCATCACCGTTACCATTACGGGAATCCTCTCCAAAGAAGGAGGAGACTGTAGCAAGTAAGGCATAGAGAACACTTGCTCTTATACCCTAGTGGTGGCGGTCAAGCTAACAAGTGTGAAAATGCCCTTGGCATTTTTTAAAAAGTGCAATCAATAAAGCAGAGTTCTGTCAAGAATGAGTAAGTTAACAGCCAGAGACAGACACTGTGCAGGCATTGCAAATAGATGGAATTACAGCAAAATGTGCTCAATGTATTTGCCTGCTTACAACACTGGGAGATGTGTTTGCCAGTAAGTTGCTCATCACAAGAGCACCAGACTTGGGGGTGTAATCTCCGGCAACTTGCATGCCCTCTGAAAGAAGGGTTTTCTGTGCTGTGAAATGCATAGAACTTATACTTTGCTATGCACGACTGTTCCTGCAATTGATATTGTGTGAAACCTGGGAGGGTGGTCTTTGGGTGTTCTCAGGGGCCAATGGTAATTTTTGGGTTGGGGAGCCAGCTTGGGGTGGGGAATTTCACCTGGGCCTCCGCTCTTTAACTATATAAACATTTATCTGTATCTCTATGTCCCGGTCTGGGGGGCAGGAGGAATCTATAAAAGACCAACAGTCTTACTTTATCTTACTATACTTCACAAAGGTTCTAAATGTGAAGAGTTTACTTGGATTGCAGTAGCCCATTGGTTGTTCATATATTTAAATAAAATGGTCTACAAACTATTTTTCAAACAATAAGGACTATCTTGGGATATCTGAGCTGCTTGGGAGGGTGTGGGGTGTGGGACCTTGGTCTTCATTCCCTTTTTTCTTTATGGCTTCCACACAGAGATACTCCCCTATCTCCTACATCAATCAGTAACTGCAATGTGCCTTCAATTGTGTAATGTTAGTCTGTGACAGTCACTGTGGGTGCTCCGGGTGATGGTCGGGGAGGCCTTCTTGAATAGAGCTGCAGCCCCGAGTTTCTACCACTGTGTCTTGCCCCAGCAGGGATGGGGATGGGAATCCATTCCAATAAGATAAGAGCATTCTCCAGGCTTTGTCAGGCTGTTCTGGTTACCAAATTAAGTGGGGAAGATAGATTACTCTTCTTAATTATCTAAAATTCATTAGGCCTCACATTTGAGTACATGAAATAGACCAGGATCCTGACCTAGGTTTAGGTTTTTTGTTGGTTCAGTCAGTTGAACAGGTTCATCCTTAAGTTAACCTTCTTGCTGTCATGGCAATACTGTGTAACAAGAGAAACGGTGAAGCAACTTCCCATCCGGGATTGGGAAATAGCTTGGTCCAGAGCTGTTCTATGTGACTGGCTGTTTTTGAAAACCGTATCTGCCCTAGTACAGAACATGTGAAGCACCTCTGAGATTGTGGGCATAGCAGGCAGTACAGAAGGAGTCTGATTGGGGGGGTGGGGGGATCCCAGTCCTTTGAGGAGCCTGAGTTGTGAATAACATGTGAATCCTTATTCTTGATGCCCTATCTCAAGAGGAAGTCTCAATGGCTTGTTCTAAGGAAGCCAAAGTCTTTGTGCATGTTGTTCAGGCTGGACCAGCAAGGTAGTTTGTGTGGAGGGAGGAGGGAGCTGTTTAAGAAGACTACATATGTAAGTTTTGAGAACACTGATCTTTTATTTGAAAAATAGGGTCAACTTTTACTCACCTGCCATGTTCTGAGTTTAAGGTTTGATATCCTTGGCCATCAACTGTTGCAGGGAAACCACCCTAAATAATGAAGAAAAGAAGTCGTCTCAGTGTAAAAAAAAAAGTGGTGGGCTTATTTTCTTTTCTTTTGTCTGTTGTTCCCTCTTCCCCTCCCCCAGAGAGAAATTCTCAAAAGAACAACTCAAAAAAACCAAATGGCTTCCTAGTGAGAACGTCAGTGATGCTCCTTTCCTCCATTTTGGGTATGGGCTTTTTTTCTTTTTACACTGAGATGATTCTTCTTTCCTGCATTATTTAGGGTGTCTGATGCCATCAAGTGTTGCAGGAGAAACTTCAGTCTTGGCTGGTGAGTAGAATAGGAATTGTGCCGGCTGGGCCTGGGGGGGCTGGGGGGCGGGATGGTGGATGGTTGGGAGCTGCGTTCCCCATCAGCTGGATGTGGGAGAGTGAGACTCCTTGGTGTATGATTACACTATAGACTTCAAAATGACTACAAATTTCAGTTGTTTTTCAGGAACTGCAATAGCATCCATTATATGAATTGTCAGGTATTGGCTTAGGGTTTTTTTGTGATCCTGTGTTTGGCAGACTGCAATGGCATTTTAGGTTTTTTATACCATAGCGAGGACACTGAATATGGCTTCAGGTGAGGCCATAGAATGGATTCCTATCACTTGGTAACTTTGTCTAACTGGGGAGAGACCTCTTGTCCTAGTGAATAGGAGGAGGGTTGTGTGATCTTGGATTTAAGAGTGGTTCCACCCCTCCTCCCTTTCTTTTTCTTTTTCTCTTTTTTTTCTCTAGTTCCTTCTTGGAGGGACCACTCAGTAGAGCCTCTAAGGGACCCAAATCCTTCAGACCTTTTGGAGGTAGGTACCCAAGACCTGTCAGTGGAAGGTAGTGAGAGACAGAGTAGAAATAGGAGTGTAATGTGAATATGTCATAATAACTGTATGGATGGGCTAAATAAAACCTTAAAGCCAGAAGGTTCCTTGAGAGATTATCCACTCCAACTCTTGGTGTATAGGTGAGAAAACTGAGGTCCAGGGTGGTGAAATAATTCAGCTAGGGCGTGTTCAAAGCTAGAGTTCATGTTAAGTAGAAAAGTTAGCATGAACCACCACTCAGCAACAAAATTATATATTCCAAACTCATTTGATTCTTAAAAGTTTGATATTTATTTTAAACTCTGATTCTTATCAAGTAAGGGGGATTTATGACTGTCTCATGAGTTGCTTTAGTTTAATGTGACTTCCACTTTGGAAAGTTATGGAAATGACTTTGAAATTTGGAGATTCCACAAGGTTGGGGATAGGGGAAGGAGAATGTGTTTTATTGATTCTGTTACCAGGAGGTTCCCATAATATCCATAGAACTCACAGACTCAGGTGGGACCTGAAGGTGAAAGATTTTACCTTCTTGGAAGCTGGAAGTGAATTAGTATATGTGCGTCACATGGTGATAAAAAGCTTATCAAATTCTGTTCTTTACACAGAACCTAGATGACAGTGTGTTTTCAAAGCGGCATGCAAAACTGGAGCTGGATGAAAAGAGAAGGAAAAGGTGAGGCTAGAGATGTTCATCCTGGGAACAACTGAGCCCTAGGACCCTGACACCTCTCTCATCCATGCTGTGGAGAGTCCTGGGTCTCCTAACACTCTTAAATTACTGGCTTCCCAGTTGGTTGAGTATCTTTGTTTGAAGTGGTAGTTGTAGGTAAAATGTTTGGCTTCTTTTTCTTCGGGTGTGCCCTTTCTCAGTTCCACTCTCTGTTGAACATCAGCACATGATTTGAACTGCTAGACCTAAACAGTGTTCTGTAACCAGGCAGGCAGTTCTCTGGAAAAAAAATACAATCCTCCACCCTATCCCGCTACCCCCAATCAAGAGTCAGCAAAGATCTTCCTAGCATCTGGATTGTGTGAGTTGCTTTTATAGAGAAGGTTTTCAGTAATGTTGGGTTTGTTTGTTTTGTTTGTCTGGTTTGTTTTTCCCAGATGGGATATTCAGAGGATCAGGGAACAAAGAATTTTACAGCGACTGCAGCTCAGAATGTATAAAAAGAAAGGAATTCAGGAATCTGAGCCTGAGGTTACCTCATTTTTCCCTGAGCCAGATGATGGTAAGTTTTGTCTATCTTAAAAAGTAGATGTTTTTTTAAAGAAGAAATAAGGGCACAAGGCTCCAGGTTACAACTTGTTCTGAATGAATGAACAGTATGTTGGAGCAGGTATAGTTGACAGACCTTTCTCATCTACATCACTAACAAGGTTGCATTTGGCTTTCTTCCATAGTTGAAAGTTTGATGATTACTCCCTTCTTGCCTGTTGTAGCATTTGGACGACCATTACCAAAATTAACTCCACAGTAAGTATAAAGGGTTCTTTTTCCCTCCCCTCTCAGGTAGCTGGTACTTCACCTCCCTTTCAGACTGTATGAAAACCTGGATATAAGTGGAACGGGTAGGTTAGGGGTTAGCCATGGTTCTTTGACAGAAGTGAGACTACCTGGGCAACTAGCTTTTGCAGTGATAAGATTCCCAAGCCCAGAAATAGGATTTTTAAGTTGGAAATAGATTATTCAATCACTTTGAGGCAGGAAAGACATTCTAAAGTTGGGACTTTGGAGTCAGGGCTAGGAGTGGTGAGGGACATTGTGTGTGGTTTTTTTTCAGAGTTATTCTCATGTCCACACTGATGCCCTCTAGTCTTAGACGTTGATTTCTTTATCCTTTTTGCCAGGAATTTTGAGCTGCCCTGGTTGGATGAGCGTAGCCGATGCAGGTTGGAGATCCAGAAGAAGCAAACACCTCACCGGACGTGTAGGAAATAACTGTGCTGGCAAGAACCTTCTGTCTTCAGATAGTTGTAGCGTGCCATTCCCAGAGAGTGGCAGAGACCTGTATATGTGACCTGTGTCCTCATGTATGTTATTCACTGATAATGCCCTTCCATACTCCCTTGATCTTGGTTTTGTTTTCATCATTCTGATTTCACAAAAACTCTTTCATTGGGCTAATTGTGAGTTATAGAAGGTGATTGGGATATCTTTTCCTCTTTTGGGGAAATGAGCTCTCAATCTAAATCTCTAGGGTGGCAGATTTGGAAGCTTGCAGGGTCTGCTTCTATACATTTGCCTATGTTAATGGGGTAAAAGGGCTCTTTCATTACACTTGTGGAAATAAAGCATCCCCTGCCGTTAGATCTGTGCTGCATGGCACTCTTCTTGCCCTAGTATACCCTTCCATGTAGTTTGAGTATAGTGGTTTTTACCCTAAAACAAAACAAAACAAAAAAACCCAACACCATGAGCTTAAGGACCAGATGAGGAATTATTGAAGTGATGAAGCAAGTCATCTTCACAGGGTAGAAGTGTTTGGAGAGTTTGTAGATAAATATCTGAAAAGACAGTTCTCTTAAAACTACTCTGTGATATAGCCATGTGGGAAAGGATGTTTGGCTGTGATTTTTCTTTTTTTTGAGTTAATGGGTAACTGAATTTTTCCCCCCACCCCTCAAAAAATAAAATCTTTGGAAAACAGAATGGGGATGGTTACTTTTGGACAAGTTATGGCTCTAAACGAAAGCAGTTGACATTTGGGGATGGCATGCCAGAACCTGTATAGATGTCCTTGTGTCACATCACTTCTCAAGTATCCCTTTGTTGGGCTTTATCCTTTTAGCTGAGCTCTTGGTGGTGGGATAGAAATTTAGGGAGGGTGGGGGGTGTATATGGAAATATGTGCTTCCTTTGGCTCGCAAATGTCTACATCTTTAAACAAACAGGTGTACCTATTCACTTTGTAAAAACTGATTTGTATGTGTACCATCTTGGTCCACCACCACCACCACACCCCTTTTGTTAAAAAATGTCAGCCCAGCACTCCAGGCCACTTTAGTCTCAGTGTAAGATCCCTGTAACTATCTGGAAGGAAAATAGAGCCGAGACCTCTGGTCTTCAATATATAGGAATTGCCTTTCTTTAGTCTTCAGGACTACCGTGTGAAAACAAGTAGGGGCCTAATCTCCCAGAAGATAGGGACTTTCATCCTTGAAGAGAGTATGTCCCCAGATTATTAGCACTTTTAGAGGAGAAGCCAAGGTATGTAGGGTGTGTGGCCGGCCCATCAGTGGAGCATGAGAGAATGGGATACCAATGTGGGAAGAAAAGTTAAGTTCCTCAGGGGCCTCCCACTGCTAGAGCTTTTTGTGAGATGTTAATCTGTGCTCCCTGGGTTTTACTTTTAAAATAATTATTCCGGCAGCACATGGAGTATTCTTGGATGATCTTGCTGCTCTTATTTCTCGTGTGTGTGTGTGTGTGTGTGTGTGTGTGTGTGTGTGTGTGTGTGTGTGGCTTTGGGTTTTCATTTGTAACTCCATCTGCTTAGGACAAGGGAACCTGCTATGAACTTCATTGCAAGAATGTAGAGAGAAATAGGACTTATTCCACTAGGGGCTCTCGTCTCACACCTTGAGAAGAGGAAGGGGCTTTCCAGAGAAACGGCCAGGTTTTCTTTGTTCTCCATCATTTTAACATGGCAAGCTGTTTGGTTTTCCGACTCTGACCTATGTTATGTTTCTTTATAATGTGCCCAAGAAGAAAAAAGACCAGTTAGTGTCTTTACTTTGTTCCTCGATTCCTCGCAGTTTCTTCTTGATTTTCAGCATTTTTATTGGATTCCTAATTTGGATATGAGTTAGCAAATTAATCTTTTGTTTGTGCCCTACCCAAGGGACTCCCCAGATTCTGAACTTGAGCTAGACGAAGAGGAATCCATGAGGTGCTATCTGGCCAGACTTAAGTGGATTCTATTTCCTTGGTTCTCCCTCTACCTAGAACCTCTTATTTTATTGTCCCCTCTTTTAGATCAATTCTCCTTTGATTTGGAGATATTGAGGTTTGTTGAGAAGGATTTTGGAGAGTAGATTAGCAAAGTTCCAAGAGTGAAATTACAGTGTGTTAAGAGTGTGGGGGGAAAATTCATCTTATTTTTTCCCTACATGGAGTACAACACTGTGAAATTCAGTCTTCAACTGAAGGCCCTGCAGTTCTCCTAAAACATAGATCTTTGTTTCTTTCTTTAACAAAGTTTAAGCTAGTGTTAATAAATTAAAAAGAGAAATTGCTTGTCTGTCCACTTCAGCTTTGTTTTAAGCCCATTTCATATTGTTGTCTGTGTTGTAATTCATACTTTTGATACCATTTCTGATGTGTAAAATTGGTTGTCTTGTAAATATCTTATAAAGAGTTCAATTGTAAATAAACTATTGTGGCTGTTAATTTTTGAACTTCTGCTTCAATTTATTTTATTGGGAAGCATTAAACAATTCTGTTTGTAGATTTTATTTATTTTAATATATTTTATTGATTTCAGAAAGGAAGAGAGAAACATCAATGATGAGACTCATTGATCAGCTGCCTCCTGCATGCCCCCCACTGGGTATCTATCGCACAACCAGGGCCTGTGCCCTGACCGGGATGCAATCAAACCGTGACCTCCTGGTTCATAGGTTGATGCTCAACCACTAAGCCACGCTGGCCAAGCTTTTTTTTTTTTTTTTTTTAAACATTAAATCATACATCCTCCATTTTGAACTAGGGCAGTTGGTTTTTGGAACTGGATTTACAAGTTGTCACACTTGGCAACTTGTTTAAACAGTTGAGATCTGTTTGGACCCTGGTTCTATCTCTGAAGGCATCGAGAATGCCTTCTAGTTTCATATTGCCTGTAACTCTGATAAGCATCAGGATCCTTAATCATAACTTGTAAAGATATTACACATGACAGAATCCTGTGCCACAGTGACCTTTTCCCGATATATGTTTATTATTAAGGTGTATTCTTGTAGATGCACTAATAACTTAGCTCACGTATCCTGTATGTCATTATGGTCCAAAGAAAATACAAGTGGGGAAAAAGGTTTACAGTTGTTTTTATGGGATACAATAATTAAATAGTACAAGAATAAACTTGTGCGTACTCACAACTGTAAACCTACTTTTGCCCCACCTGGTATAGTGATTTTTTTTCAGTGCTGACAAACGCCTTGCCAAAATCAAAGCATTTCCCCATCTGGTTAACAAGGAAATCATGTCACTATATTGAACCAACGACGGTTCCCAATCGTCTCTCTTTTTTAAATCAGTTCTAAAATCTTGGTAAGACTAGCATCATGCCAGCCTGCACTTTGGGAGAAGTGATGGCTGGGGTGGAGAGACATGAATGAAGAGGAAATGAGGACGCAGGGAAAGTGCAACAGGAAACCCCGGGCTTCACTGCAGACACCATGGTTTTTCCTTGGCCCTTTAGCCTAAAATGGGAGGGTGTGGCAAACCTGATGATGCAGCAGTACTTTAGAAGTTTACCTTGATTCGTGATTTTACCACACAAATGCAGTAAAGTGATTTGCTTCAAACGTAGGCAGAAACAAATAGGAAAAAAAACCCACCATAAGCAGCTCCAATGCCGCAGTGAAGCTGTGACAGGTCGACGCCTTCCACTCGGAAAGCCCAAGATGGCCGGGCGAGCAGCCTCAGGAGGCTCCCCAAACGCAGACGCCCCTCGCCCTGAGCCTACCCAAAGGAAGTCGGGCGACACACCACGCCCCCTGACGTCACCCATTACGTAATCCGCTCGCCCGCAAACGTGCCGCAGCGCGCCGGGCCCGCCCCCAGCGCCCCGCTCCCGAAAAGCGGGCGGTCAGTGCCTCACGCGAAGCATGCTGGGACTGGCTTTCTAGCCTCCCGGCGGCCCCTGCGACGGGCGTACGTAAGGAACTGCCTGGCGGCGGCCGTTCTCCGTAAGATGGCTGACCGGCGGCGGCAGCGCGCTTCGCAGGACACAGAGGACGAAGAGTCTGGTGCTTCCGGCTCCGACAGCGGCGGTTCCCCGGCTCGGGGCGGCGGGGGCTGCAGCGGTAGTACTGGAGGCGGCGGCAGCGGTTCTCTGCCTTCCCAGCGCGGAGGCCGAGCTGGGCCCCTTCATCTGCGGCGGGTGGAGAGCGGGGGGGCCAAGAGCGCCGAGGAGTCTGAGTGTGTGAGTGCGCGCGGGCGGGGCGGGGCGGGGCGGGTCGGAGCCGGTGGCTTGCGGGCCGGGGGCGGGTGTAGATAGATGGTGATGGGAGGCTGAGTCGGTGGTCGATGCTGAGGCACCTTGCGTTGGAGTGGAGGCCAGCCGTCCCAGGGCGGTTTGCACCCGGAGCCCCCAGGGAAGAGGAGGGGTGGGGGTTTCTGGGAGGAGTGCAGAGCCGCTGCGGATGGACAGCGGCTGTGTGCTCAGAGACGGGGCTTGAGGCGAAGAGACCGGACCTCCCTCCGATGCTCCTTGTTAAAGATGTGCCAGTCCTCATCTCCCTTTTAACCAGTTTGTGTTGAGTCTTCAGCTCTCCGCCCTCTGGAAATCACAGACCTAACCCATGACTTCTTTCTTGCAGGAGAGTGAAGATGGCATCGAGGGCGATGGTGAGTAGCATCATGGTGGTATTTTTTGCCCCAAAACTCAGGTCACCTATGTCCAGCAGTTGGCATCTCGGGATGTTAGGGATTTGGGGGAGAGCGGTACACAGTGGCTCTTGGCAGCATAATACTAAAGAGCATAACGTTTTAGCAGCATGGTCACTCTTTGAGCCTGTTTGCCATCTGTAAATGGGAACTATAATTTTACCTACCTCATAGGTTGATATCAGATTTAAATTATATTTAGTAGTCAGGGAATGTAATTATAATTCCGTTATTTTTTTTCTTGACATATTTCGGTTTTCTTTTCAGCTGTTCTCTCGGATTATGAAAGTGCAGAAGACTCAGAAGTGAGTGTGATAGGTTTTTTCCTTTGGTGTATATATTTAAATGTATTTTAAAAACGTGTGTGTATATATATATATGTATATATATGCCTGTGGTTCAAAAGTATAATGACCTACTTGTTAACTCTTCTTTTGCATTCTTCACTTACGCTTTGGAAAAACTGATGCAAAAGGTCTTTTTAACATTTTTAATTTTATTTATTTATTGATGATAGAGAGAGAAACACTGATTTGCTGTTTCGATTATTCATTCATTCATTCATTCTTGTATGTGCCCTCACTGGGGATCGAACCTGTAACCTTGGTGTATTGGGGTGATGCTCTAACCAACTGAATTGCCTGACCAGGGCCCAAAAGATCTTGTTCATTTAGAGCAGGAGTGGGAACCTTTTTTCTGACAAGGGTCATTTTGATATTTATAACATCATTTTCAGGCCATACAAAATTATCAACTTAAAAATTATGTTGCTGTGAAAAAAGCTCCTAGATTTATGGAGAGACACACATTGATTGGTTGCCCCCTGCACACACCCCCGACTAGGGCTGGGGATTGAGCCTGTGACCAAGGTACGGGCCCTTGACCAGAATAGAATCTGGGATCCTTCAGTCTGCAGGCTGACACTGTAACCAGTGGTTCTCAACCTGTGGGTTGAGACCCCTTTGGGGGTCGAACGACCCTTTCACAGGGGTCGCCTAAGACCATCGGAAAACACATATATAATTACATATTGTTTACAGTAGCAAAATTACAGTTATTAAGTAGCAACAAAAATAATTTTATAGTTGGGGGTCACCACAACATGAGGAACTGTATTAAAGGGTCGCAGCATTAGGAAGGTTGAGAACCACTGCCCTAACCACTGAGGGCTCATTTTGAAGTAGAAATTAAAATTTTGATAAATGTGCATGTCTTTCTGGCATGCTTTTATTGTCTGTAGGAATGCTATTCTACTTTGTTTCTCATAATAATTACATATGAGATTTAAAATATTTTTTTTAATATATTTTATTGATTTTTCACAGAGAGGAAGGGAGAGAGATAGGGAGCCAGAAACATCAATGAGAGAGAAACATCGATCAGCTGCCTCCTGCACATCTCCCACTGGGGATGTGCCTGCAACCAAGGTACATGCCCTTGACCGGAATCGAACCCCGGACCCTCCAGTCCGCAGGCCGACGCTCCATCCACTGAGCCAAACCGGTCACGACACATACGAGATTTAACCATTATATTTTTCTGTTGATTTTTATGAAAAATTAGTTTTTCTGGTTTCTTAGATGTAGCTCAGAATAGCTTTTTCTAATTTCACAGAGCTCCCTTTTTGTTGTTTCCTGTAGTGTTAAAAAATATATAGTGGCTTGCTTTTTGAGATTTTCTGCTTTTATTCCTGCTAACTTGTTTTATTTCTGCTAACTTGTTTTGGAGCTTCTCTTTCCTTCATTTCTTTTATCCCTTTTCTGCTCAATATGATTCTCCTCTCAACCATTTCTCTTCAGTGTGGGACCCTATCTGAGCAAGGAACCCTGGTAGCCAGGTCAATTTCAAGATTTCAGAGGGGTTGGACTGCTCTAGCCCCATTTAGACCTCCTTATCGTAGAATCTTTATGCTTCTATGCTACCGGAGACAGTAAAATTCCTCCTAGTTTCAACTGTTCTCAGTTTTGCTTTCCATTGAATACTTGTTGATTATTTCAAGGTTCTGTTCTCAGATCCACTTCTCTCTGCTTTCTCTGCACTGACAACCAGTTTGATGCAGGTCTTGTGGCTGTTGGTGCTTTGTTCTTTTTGTGTGTGTGTACTTCGTTATGTGCTTTTATTTTAGGATGCCTTGTAACCTAGTTGTTTTTTTGGTGTTATTAGAAGGGTTTTGATTTTGCTGTCTAGAAGTTCTCATTTCATGTGGAGATTTGAAGAGATCAAAAACTATGCTACTGCCATTTTTTCAGAATCCTTCAAGAAATTTTTTTAAAGAAACCTGACTCTGAAGGAGAGGCTAGAGAGAGGTGGTAGCTGGAAAGAAGCCTGTGAGGTTAAGAGAGGGTTTGTTGGTTATTTTTTAAGGTTGGAGACTCAAGTATGGTTAAAGATGGAAAGAATGAGTAAAAGGGAAGGAAAGGAGTGAGTAGGTAACAAATGTACTGGTGGTTCTTGACTGAGTACATGAGGAAATAGGGACGTGACGAGGGAAACATCTGTAATTGTAGTTATGGAGAGGTGGGAAGGAAGGTGTGTGGGAAGAAGCTGGTGTTCCCTTCTTTGTTTTGTTTTCTCTGAGAAATAGAAGGAAAGACATGAAGAAAGAGGTTGGTGGAGAGTAGAGGTAAGAGTTGTGAGACTAGTCCAGCTGACGTGGCTCAGTGGTTGAGCATCAACTTATGAACCAGGAGGTCACAGTTTGATTCCCGGTCAGGGCACATGCCTGGGTTGTGGGCTCCATCCCCAGTGTTGGGTGTGCAGGAAGCAGCCGATCAATGATTCTTTCTCATCATTGATGTTTTTATTTATCCATCTCTCCCTCTCCCTTCCTCTCTGAAATCAATAAAAATATATTAAATTTAAAAAAAAGAGAGACTTGTGAGACTAAAAGAGGTTTTGGTAGCTGAGATTGAAGGTGACATTGATGCGTGATGTGTTTTTTTAACTCCTTTCAGTGATGGTCAGTAGTCTGTCTGTAGGCCTAGAGCAGTGGTTCTCAACCTTCCTAATGTCGCGACCCTTTAATACAGTTCCTCATGTTGTGGTGACCCCCAATTTCATTGTTACAAATTGAACATAATTAAAGCATAGTGATTAATCACAAAAACAATATGTAATTCTAAAGGGGTCGCGACCCACAGGTTGAGAACCGCTGGCCTAGAGAAAGGAGACATGAGTTGGTCCAATCCTGAGCACATGGGAATGGCAAGGGAATTGAGAGTGTTATTAGTAGTGATTAAAGAGTGTTATTAGTAGTGATTGAAGTGAATGGGCCATCGAATCTAGAGAGAGGAAAGGACTGAATGATAGGGTGAAAGTGGGAAGGTCAAGGGAGTGGATATCTCAAGTTGTAGGTGAGAGGGTAAGGGAAAAACCAGGTAAGAATAGAAATAATAGGGTTTAAAAAAAACCACACAAAACCCTTTATTAACATGCCATGTAATTTATCCATTTAAAATGTACAATTCTATGGTGTGTTTTCTTTAAATACATGAATGGGAATCCTTGTTTTTTGTTTTTTTTTTTCAGTATGTTTTTATTTCAGAGAGAGGAAGGGAGAGGGAGAGAGAGATAGAAACATTAATAATGAGAGAGAATCATTCATCAGCTGCCTCCTGCACACCCCCTACTGGCGATCAAGCCTATAACCCGGGCATGTACCCTGACTGGGAATCAAACCGTGACCTCTTGCTTCATGGGTTGACACTCAACCACTGAGCCACACTAATTCTATGTTTTTTAATGTATTCACATATATATGCGGCCATTACTACAGTTTCAGAACATTTTTATCACCTCAGAAAAAACCTTGTCATTGAGTTATCACCTCTGCCCCTAGTTCCTCCATCTGCATCTCTCCTACCCCTAAGCAACTGCAGGTCTACTTTCTGTGTCTAGAGATTTCCCTATTCTGGTCTTTCTATGAATGGAATCATAACATGTAGACTGGTGTTACTGGCTTCTTACACTTAGCTTGTTTTGAAATTGTAGCATGTATTAGTAACTTCATTGTGTTTTCTGGTTGAATAATACTTTGTTGTATGAATATGTCACATTTTGTTTACCCATTCATCCATTGATAGATATTTGGGTTGTTTCTAATTTTTCTTATTATGAGTAATGCTGCTATAAACATTAGCATGTTCAGAAATATGTTTTCATTTCTCTTGGGAATGTACCTATGATTGGAATTGCTGAGTCATTTGGTAACTCTGTTTAATTGTTTTAGGAACAGCCAAACTGTTTTCCAAAGCAGCTGTTTACATTCCCAAAAGTAATGTATGGGAATTCCAATTTCTCCACATACTAGACAGCACTTGTTATTGTCTTGATTTTTTTATTCCAGCCATCTTAGTAGGTGTGAAATGGTATCTCATTTCAGTTTGCATTTTCCTGATGACTAATGATGTTGAGCATTTTTTCTTGTGCATATCAGCCAATTTGCATACTTTCTTGGCGAAAGGGCTATTCAGATACTTTGTTCTTTTTTTAAAATTAGTTTTTACTGGTTTTGGAGAGAGTGAAAGGGAGGGAGGGAGGGAGAGAGAAAGAGAGAAACATCGATGTGAGAGAAATACATTGATTGGTTGACCCCCCACACGCCCTGGCTGGGCTGGGGATTGAACCTTTAACCCAGGTACATGCCCTTGATCTGGAATCAAACCCGTGACCCTTCATTTTGCAGGCCAATGCTCTAACTACTGAACACACTGACCAGGGTTTTGACGTTCAGCATGTTTTTCTTTTGTTGCTTGTGCTGTTGGTGTCATACCTAAGAAGCCTTTGCTGAATCCATGCCAAACCCAGAGTCATGAAGATTAACCCCATGTTTGTTTCTTTAATTTTTATTTATTATTTGAGAGAGAGAAACATTGGTTTGTTGTTTCACTTATTTATGCATTCATTGATTAAATCTTGTATGTGCTCTGACTGGAATGAAACCTGGGAACCTTCAGTACGTAGGCCAGCGCTCTATCCACTGAGCCAAACCAGCTAGGGCGAGGGTACTTTCCATTGAACCCCTTGTTTCGCCCACACAGGTAAGACTGGTCTGGAGTGTGGCCATGGACATGGTTGCCTGAAGTGGAGGTGAAGACTGTGAACTCATTGCTAAAGTATTAAAGTTAATGACGGGGCAGGCCTAGGCAGAGGCATAGAGGTATAGGCAGGTGATAGGCGCCCCCCAGAGGAGCAGGAGTTTAAAATAGGCTGGAGGAGTTGGATCTGGAAGAGACATTGAGAACAAGGAAGAACTCCACCCCTTACTCTGAAATATGTGGAGTGGAGAATGAGCTAAAACCACTGCAGTGAGAATTCTGATAGGGAAGCAATTGATTTAGAGGGGAGTTAGGCATTAGAGTTGGGAAGAATGCTCAATAAAGTGGAATCAGCAGTAGGGGAGTTTGTCTCTGGAAAAGGGTTTTGATGTTAGTTCTGAGTCAAAACAGCATGACCCTAGGGTAGCACTTTGGCTTCAGTGAGATCAGACTTTGACTTATTTGGAGTCTCCTCAGCACTATGCCATTGTATCTTTCTGCCCTACCCTGGAAACAAAATTAGTTTCTCATTTGGAATAAAAATGTTGCCTCATTTGACATTCTACCACAGACTAGAGGAGGTGGAGCATAAAACAAAGTTCCCTTATTAATCATGATACTATTTTAAGATGTTTGAATTTAGTCTGTGTGTATGTGAGAGTGTATGATTAATTAAGGTCCCATAAAACACCAAGCAAGATTCTTGCAATTTCTGCTTCAGAACCTGCACAGAACATAGGATCAAGGAAAGAACTGAAGGATTACCACACACCTATTCCCATCTCAAGAGGAGGGAAAACGTATGATTGAGGGAAAATGGAAAGAATCAAGGGTATTTGGTTTTTAAAAAGCTATGGGAAAAGGCTTAGTGTGGGTAGGATTAGGCAGTCTTCCTCAGTTCTGTGGGTTTCATACCAGTATCACCTTTCTGAGAATCTAATCCCAGACACTTAGAGGCCAAAATGCCCAGATGCTAAACAGAGAAGAATGGGGAAGAGGAATTAATTGGCTTGTCTGGACCAATCAGGCTGATTCGGTTCTCTCTGAAGAAAGGGCAAGAACTTAGAGCATCTTGCCTCATCAGGAATCTCACAGTGAGTCTCTGATCAGATTCCTGAGGCCAGCCTGCGTCTAGTTACAAAAGGGTCTGGTTGAGGTCACGGGTCAGACCCAGTAGGAGAATAAGAGTAGTTATACGCATATTTTTACCAGGTGGCAGCGCAGTGTATTAGTAGCCTGACATGTTAACCCAACAACCTTTTGGTCTGCAGGATGACACCCAACCAACTGAGCCACTAGGGCAAAGCCACTATTTTCAACTTAAGAATAATAGTGCCTGGGGAAATCATGGAGTTATTACAGAGAGTTTGCAAATCCATTAGCTCAGCTAAATTTAAAGTATTATTGAATATATAATAGTTGTCATTTTATGTCTTAGTGGATACTGCACTGAGCTGCTGTCTCATAAGATCTATGAAAAATTTAGATCTTGAAAGGGGGTTCACATAATCTAAAAGGTTGGGAATCTCTGTTCTAAGCCATTTTGTGCTGAGAGAATTCACAACTTGAGTTAACAGTATAGTTATTAGGCACTGCGTGTTTAAGAGACAATTCATGGAGAAGGAAATTATCAGTACAGATTAAAGCTCCCTTTGTATGCTAGGCACTTTACTGCCTCCTATCTATATTCCCTGGGTTCCTTCCCAGAGGCTGCTACTGTTACAAGTTGATTGCATATCTTTCTTTTTATTTTTACAGTGCCCTTATTCTCTAGAAACTTTAGTAAAAATATTGATTTTTTTGTTTTGTTTTAGTTTTTTAAAATATATTTTTATTGATTTCAGAGAGGAAGGGAGAGGGAGAGAAACATCAGTGATGAGAGGGAATCATTGATTGGCTGCCTCCTGCACGCCCTCTACTGGGGACCCAGCCTGCAACCCAGGCATGTGCCCTTGACTGGAATCGAACCCGGGACCCTTCAGTCCTCAGGCCGACACTCTATCCACTGAGCAAAACTGGCTAGGGCTGCTTTTAATTTTTAAGTTTGTTAGAAAATGTTTTCCCAAAGAATGGAAAACTTTAAAATGCACCTTTCAGCCCTGGCCGGTTTGGCTCAGTGGATAGAGCGTTGGCCTTCGGACTGAAGGGTCCCAGGTTCGATTCCAGTCAAGGGCATGTACCTTGGTTGCAGGCACATCTTCAGTAGGGGATGTGCAGGAGGTGGATGATCGATGTTTCTCTCTCTCTCCCTTCCTCTCTGTAAAAAAATCAAAATATATTTTAAAAATATAAAAAATAAAATGCACCTTTCAGCCCTGGCTGGAGTGTTGTCCCATACACCAAAAAAGGTTGTGGGTTCGATTCCAGTTAGGACACATACCTAGGTTGCGGGGTTTGGTCACTGGTCAGTTGGAGCGTGTAAGTAGGCAACCGATTGATGTTTTTCACATCAATGTTGTCGCCCCCCCCCCCCCTTCCTTTCTGGAATCAATGAAAAACATATCCTCCGATGAGGATTTTTAAAAAAACAAATTTTTTTAAAAAAAACACCTTTGTGCCCTAACTGGTTTGGCTTAGTGGATAAAGGGTTGGCCTGCGGACTGAAGGGTCCCAGGTTCGATTCCGGTCAAGGGCATGTACCTTGGTTGCGGGCACATCCCCAGTTGGGGGTGTGCAGGAGGCAGCTGATCGATGTTTCTCTCTCATCGATGTTTCTAACTCTATCCCTCTCCCTTCCTCTCTGTAAAAAATCAATAAAACATATTTAAAAAACAAACAAACAAAACACCTTTGAGATCTTTCTCCAAGGCTGACAGGGAAACTTTTTTCAGGGTGAAGAAGGGGAGTACAGTGAAGAGGAAAACTCCAAAGTGGAGTTGAAATCAGAAGCCAATGATGCTGCTAATTCTTCAGCAAAAGAAGAGAAGGGAGAAGAAAAGCCTGACTCCAAAGGCACTGTGACGGGGGAGAGGCAAAGTGGGGATGGACAGGTCAGTACCCACCGAAGGCCTCCATTTTGGGGCTGGAAGGGGGGCTTTCAACTTCAGAGGGAGTAAGGAGCCCTTTGTCCTCCAGGAGAGCACAGAACCTGTGGAGAACAAAGTTCCCAAGCACTTGGATGACGACGAAGATCGGAAGAACCCTGCATACATACCCCGGAAAGGGCTCTTCTTTGAGCATGATCTTCGAGGGCAAACTCAGGAGGAGGAAGTCAGGTAACAGCCACTTGCTGCTACTGTTTTTAGTATGGATTTAGTGTTTATTGTATGCTAGGCACTTTGCTGGAGTACTTTACCTACATTCATAACATTTTTAAAGTAAGTATTACCTCTTGTACAAATGAGGAAAGTGACGCTTAGAATATTTGGTAACTCCTGGTGTGGTAGCTAGGATCCACACCTACCCTTCCACTTGCCTTCCTTAATCTGAGGCTCAAGGCCTCTGGGATATTAAGTACCTGCATAGACTGCCTTATAGAAGAGAGGTGTTCCCAAGGTGCTGAGTAGTTTGAAGTGAAATCTTTCTTTATTTCTGTTCCTGTTGCATTTGAGCCCAGCAGGCCCTGAGGTACTGATTCACTCTTGCTTTTGGGAGGCCTGTTTTACTTCTGGAAAGATGGAAAGACTACATGAAGTTTCTTCTGATTCCATGCCCAACCCTGTTTGTTTCATGAACATCTTTACTTGACAGATTCTGCCAACCTAAGACACTTTTTCCTGGTTTTATCCAGACCCAAGGGGCGTCAGCGAAAGCTGTGGAAGGATGAGGGTCGCTGGGAGCATGACAAGTTCCGGGAAGATGAGCAGGCCCCAAAGTCACGACAGGAGCTCATTGCTCTTTATGGATATGACATCCGTTCAGCTCACAATCCTGATGACATCAAACCCCGAAGAATCCGGAAACCCAGGTGAGGAAATTTTGGAGCCTAGACTGTTGATATTGTAGAAAGAACTCTGCCTTTTTAAATACCATTCCAGCAATAATTGAATGGGTGAGGAATATGGGACATCTTCCTCACCTTCAGTTTAAGACTTTTTTATTCCATTTATTCAGGTTTGGGAGTCCTCCACAAAGAGATCCAAATTGGATTGGTGAGCGACCAAACAAGTCTCATCGCCACCAGGGTCCTGGGGGGACCCTACCACCAAGGACATTTATCAATAGGAAAGCTGCAGGTACAGGTCGCATGTCTGCTCCCAGGAACTACTCTCGATCTGGGAGCTTCAAGGAAGGTCGTGCTGGATTTAGGCCTATGGAGACTAGTGGACAGCATGGTGGCCGGTCTGGTGAGACTGTTAAACATGAGAGTAGTTACCGGTCACGGCGCCTGGAGCAGACTCCTGTGCGGGATCTGTCTCCAGAAGCAGACGCTGAAGTGCTTGGCAGTCCTGAGAAGGAAGAGGTGGCCTCAGAGATACCAGCTCCTGCTCCTGCTCCTGACACTGCACCACCGCCCCCTGACAGACCTATTGAGAAGAAATCCTATTCCCGTGTAAGAAGAACCAGGATCAAAGCTGGAGATGCGGTCAAGATTTCAGAGGAGATGCCCCCTCTACCTGAAGGGCTGACCCCCACACCTCAAGTTCCAGAAACTACTCCTTCACCTGCTAAGACTGGGAACTGGGAGGCTCCAGTGGATTCTACTACAAGTGGACTTGAGCAAGACGTGGCACAACTGAATATAACAGAACAGAATTGGAATCCAGGGCAACCTCCATTTCTACAACCACGCGAACTTCGGGGTAGGTACCTTAGACTTAGTAACTAGATCCCCCCCACCACTACCTTTGCAACACTGGGTTTAGGACATGGGACTTAATCTCAGGGGTGTGGTGTCTGATGAATATCCGTGTTTTCATTAACCGCAAAAAAACAGATGGATTCCTAGATATATTCATCCAAGGACCTCATAGCAGTTTTATCTGTTATCTAAGACTATCCTACTACCTTGCCTGCTAGTAACCAATAATGAGTTCCTGGCCCTGGCTGGTGAGGCTCAGTAGGTTAGCGTGTTGTCCCATACACCTAAAGGTGGTGGGTTCGATTCCCGGTCAGGGTACATACCTAGGTTGCAGGTTCCATCCCCTGTCAGGGTGCATATGGGAGGCAATCAATTGATGTTTCTTTCACATTGATGCCTCTCTCCCCCTCTCTCCCTCCCTCCCTCTCTCCCTCCCTCCCTCTCTCTCTCTCTTCCCCTCTCTCTTCCTCTTCCTCTCCCCCCCCCCCCTTTTCCCTCATTCCCCCTCTAAACATCCTGGGTGAGGATTTCGGAAAAAAGTGAGTTCCTAGGTGCAGAATCCTTTAGCACTCTGTAGAATAGTGGAAGAAGAAGACAGTGTTTTTATTATTTGAGCTGAGCTAAGGTTAAAGTTTGAAGGCAGAAACATATTCATTTGAATTTGGATGGGAATCTTCTAATCTCTTTGAAAAGAAAGTCTCTCTAATTTCCTTAATCTAGAGGCAGGCTACCTAAAAGAACTTTCTGTGATGATGGTACATTTTTTTATTTTTTAAATTTATTTATTTATTTATTATTTCAGAGAGGAAGGGAGAGGGAGAGAGAGATAGAAACATCAGTGATGAGAGAGAATCATTGATTGGCTGCCTTCTGCATGCCTCACACTGGGGATCGAGCCTGCAACCTGGGCATGTGCCCTGACCAGGAATCAAACCGTGACCTCCTGGTTCATGGGCTGACTCTCAATCACTGAGCCATGCCAGCCAGGCATGATGGTGCTTTTGAATACTTGTAATGTGGCCAGAGTGTCTGGGTAACTGACATTTTAACTTTAAACATTGAAATTTAAATAGCCTCATGTGGCTAGTGCAGTGGTCGGCAAACTCATTAGTCAACAGAGCCAAATATCAACAGTACAACGATTGAAATCTCTTTTGAGAGCCAAATTTTTTAAACTTAAACTATATAGGTAGGTACATTGTTATTAATTAGGGTACTCCTAAGGCTTAGGAAGAGCCACACTCAAGGGGCCAAAGAGCCACCTGTGGCTCTCGAGCCGCAGTTTGCCAACCACGGGGCTAGTGGATATCGTATTGAACAGCACAGTTCTAGAGACTAGGACCTATCTACCACCCATTTTGCCCATCCTTTGTCTTCCTCCAACCAGATAGATCAAAGAATCTTTTCCCTCGTTTCTGAAATCTAATTTGAACTTACAGATTGGAAATCCTCATGTAGTCTGGGAGTTTCAGCATCCTTCTCTGGTGTGCATGGTTTTTGAACAGCAAAAACCAGTGTCATCTCAACTGGGTCTGGAGTTGATCTTTGGATCAAGGAGCATACCCTTCCATTGATATCTTATTATCATTGGAAAACAATCTCTAAAAATGTAATCTTTTTTTGTTGTTGGTCTGAGTCATTTTCAGCCAGAAGGGAATCTCTTCCCAAGCTTCCAGGCCAGACCGTGGTGGCTAGGGTAGGTTTACAAAACATTCCTCACTTTCCAGTTGTTGCTCAGAAACGTTTGGGCTGATATTTTTTACTGTGTTTGATAATGTAATGTGCTAATTGTAACCCCCCAGTGATTCTGTGCGGGGAATTATTTGGTGGGGAAATTTTGAATGTGTATTTTCTCACTTAAGTAAATTTTTTTTAATTTTCAAAGGCTTTATTGCGGTATTAAGGTGATGGACAATGGGGGCAAATATCCAAATGCTGGCATTGACAGGAAGCAGAGACAGTTTAAAAGGGATTCCGTTAGATTATAAGCTGAAAGCCATTTACTTTATTTTCTTGATGGTATCTGTGAGTCGCACATCTGTCTGCTCTGCAGCGGTGACTTTTTTGGTGTGTTACAGGTATGCACAACCACATACACATGGGAGCAGGACCTCCACCTCAGTTTAACCGGATGGAAGAAATGGTACAGAAAGGGAAAAGGGGTAGATGGAGGAGGGAAAGGGAAATGCGTGTAATAGCTTTTGAAATCACTTTTCCCACAATTACCTATGTTTTGTTTTATTTTATTATTATTTTTTAAAAAATTTGTATTGATTTCAGAGAGGGAGAGGAAGAGAGAGAGAGAAATATCAATGATGAGAGAGAATCCTTGATTAGCTATCTCCTGCATACCCCACACTGGGGATTGAGCCCACAACCCGGGCATGAGCCTTGACTGGGAATCGAACCGAGACCTGGTTCATAGGTCGATGCTCAACCACTGAGCTCTGCCATCTGGGCACCTGTGTTTTGTTTAATTTGGGTCTCCAGAAGTGTAGAGGGTTTAGGTTCCAATCTTGATGTTTTTCACTGATTTTTCAATTCATTTTTAAATACATGCCATATACAAAGTCCCACATAAAGGAGGGTGGGGACTTGAATGAGACTCAGCCTTCTGGAAGTCTTCTGCTCAGGCCTGTTTCTTTATTTCAGGGTGTCCAGGGTGGGCGAGCCAAACGCTATTCATCTCAGCGGCAGAGACCTGTGCCAGAGCCCCCGGCCCCTCCCGTGCATATCAGTATCATGGAGGGACATTACTATGATCCACGTGAGCTTTTTTCTTAATGTTGGGGTATCTTTTTTAGCTTGGTGAAGCATACTAAATAGACCAGCCTCCTGCCTTCTGCTTTTCTTTCTGACCTCTCACAGTGGTTGTCATTATCTGGTTGATGCTTTCTTCACATGGAAAATTGAGAACATCTCTTAAAGGGTTTGGGAGATGGGCAGACTTGTCCATGTGATATGAAGAATGAGAGTTTATGAGAATCCCAATGTGATGTTTTACAGTGCAGTTCCAGGGACCAATCTATACCCATGGAGACAGCCCTGCGCCACTGCCTCCTCAGGGCATGATTGTACAGCCAGAAATGCACCTTCCCCACCCAGGTAAGCATTGCACCTATCCTTGTGTGCTTCCTGTACATGAGGATGTGTATTGGGGGCTTTACAAACCCCATCCTCCTGAGCTCAGTGCTGCTTGCCTCTGAGGCTGGCCACTCTGGCTGCTTGGGCAACAGAGCTCATGGGTCCATCCTAAGGACTTCCATCCCGAGCCTGTCTATGCTGGAACTGGTCATTTTCTATTTTAATTTGTTTCCCTCTCCTTATTCAGGTTTACATCCCCATCAGACACCAGCACCTCTGCCCAATCCGGGCCTCTATCCTACACCAGTGTCCATGTCTCCAGGACAGCCACCACCTCAGCAGTTGCTCGCTCCTACTTACTTTTCTGCTCCAGGAGTCATGAACTTTGGTAATCCCAGCTACCCTTATGCTCCAGGAGCACTGCCTCCTCCACCACCTCCTCATCTATATCCTAATACACAGGTGAGATATCTAATGAACAGATTTTTAAATTAGACAGGAATGTGGTATGGGGAGAATGCTCAAGAAATTTGAGAGAATATTTCAATGCCACTAATTTACATGTGGTGCCCGGATGCCTCTTAGTGGTCAGCACCTGGAAATGCAGCTTATGTAATGCCCATCATCTGTTTATTCTCTTCCATTTCTTTTTTTATTTTTAAAATTTTTATTGACTTCAGAGAAGAAGGGAGAGGGAGAGAGAGAAACATCAATGATGAAAGAGAATCATTGATTGGCTGACTCCTTCCTGTATGCCCCGTACTGGGGATCAAGCCCACAACCTGGGCATGTGCTCTTGACCAGAATCAAACCTGGGACCCTCTATTCACTTAGCCAAACCAGCTAGGGCTCTTCCATTTCTTTAATGGTGTTTCATTTAAGTGTTTTAGTATGTCTTAGGTGGCCATTTATTCAACAGCATAAAGAAACTATTCTGTTTACCAGCCCTATCTCTCCCTGTACTGCTTAACTCCCCATAAGTTGAAACCATCTGGTATCTAGTGTCATCACTGAGCTCAGCCTCTTCCATTTGTCAACTGATGGTAGGAATTAGAGAAAGCTGGGCAGTACTTTGAAGAAATAGGAACTGGAGCATAATTAGACATAGTAAGACAGAAATGAATATTCATTTTATTTTTAAGGGGTGCAGCTTAGAGATTTAAAAAATTATAAATTCCGTAATACTTTTATTTTTGCGCCTGAATAATGTTTAATGTTTTCTGTTCATCATAGTTTGGATTAAGTCCTAACTTTCTCTTCTGGCTTGTGGGGTGTCCAGGCCCCATCACAGGTATATGGAGGAGTGACTTACTATAACCCCGCCCAGCAGCAGGTGCAGCCAAAGCCCTCACCACCCCGGAGGACTCCCCAGCCAGTCACCATCAAGCCCCCACCACCTGAGGTATGAGAGCTTCTTCCCATGCTTTAGGGCACATCCTGCATCGGTGGGCTTTCCTTTTCTTCAGAAGATTTCCCTTCTGTTCTGGGTGTGTTTTTATTGAAACAGTTGTCTTTTTTTCTTTTTTCTTTTCTTGTCTTTTTTTAATGACCTGATAACAGATTCTAACTTTATTATTTCAGGTTGTAAGCAGGGGTTCCAGTTAATATGAATTTCTGAATATTTTAAATCTAACATGATATAAAAGTAAGTGCACAACTTACTGTGACTCTCATAAAACATTCTTAAAACTAATGCTCATGCTTACTTGTTTAACAATCGCCTAATTAATTCTTTAAGTTGTAAACATGGGTTATCATGGGAGGAGGCTTAAATCCCAAAATTCACTAGTCTTTGTTTTGATATTGCATTGAACAGGGTTGAAATAGAAAACATTATTAACTTGGCAGAATTTCATTTGGGAAGCTGCAAGGAAAAAATGCAGGAGGGTGTTTTTTATTAAGGAAATCTAAATTTGAGGTGTTACCTCCGCCATAAAAAAAGAATAAAGTCTTACCATTTGCAAACCAAGTTGAAACGGACTCATAGATAACAGAGAACAGACTGATGGTTACCAGAGGGGAGGGGTACTTGGGGAACTGGGTGAAAAAGGTGAAGGGATTAAGTACAAATTAAAATAGTCATGGGGAATGTAAAGTATAGCATAGGGAATATAGTCACTATATTGTAATAACTATGTGTGGTGTGCCAGGTGGGTACTGGAAATATCAGGGGGAACACTATGTCAAGTATATGATTGTTTAACCACTATGCTGACCACCTGAAACTAATACAGAATAATATTGAATGAAAGGTCTAATTGAAAAATAAAAAATTATATGTTAAAAAACAAATTTGAGATGTTACAGTTAGAGCCAATTCTAAAGGTCATGGAGGAAAAAGACTATAGGGGTTTTGTTTTTGGCGGGGGGAAGGGGGGAGTATTACTTTAAAACACATTATTTAGAATGTGGCTTTTTGAAAGCAACTTGTAAATACGGAGAAGGTCCACTAACACCTTGGTGGTTCTTCCCTTTTCCCCACCCCTGTCAGAACAGCAAAGGTGAGAACCCAGGAAAGAAGAGAAATACAGCTGGCTGTCTACTACCAGGAGGGCTTCAAAGATAAAGGGTGGCTCCTACCAGCAAGCAGCTGAATGAGGAGGACCCCTGGCTCCCTCTGAGGACAGGCTCTGTTAGAGACAGGGAGAAACAAGTGGACTTCCTACTGTCTCCACTCTCTGCTGGAGTTAGCTGTGCTCAGAGGAGCAGAGATCAGACAGCCCACATCTAGTCTACATCTAGAAAACCCAGGTTTTTGGCTCTTCTTCACTTGTCCTGGGAAATTCAAATGTCTTCTGCTGCTCCCAGGGAAGCTCCTTCCTGTTTGTTTTGTCTCTCTTTCTCTCTCTCTCTCTCTCTCTCTCTCTCTCTCTCTCTCTCTCTCTCCCCCCCTCCCTCCTTCCCACCCCCACCCCCGCCTTTAAATGAAAAAAGTTCATTTTTCTGGTTTGCTGGCTCCTCTGGTTCCCTTTTGGTTCTTCCCTACAGTGCAGATAATTGAGAATTGCCAGCTGGTCTTTTCCCACCAGATCTACAGAGAGCTGGCCTTTCACTTTTGGTTGGACTTTGTTATATACTTGGATTCTCTTAACTTCTCTAATCTCAAAGTTTGTGGTAGGAGCCCTTCTTCTTGACTTCAGTTTTTAGGAGCCTGAGTCTCCGTCATTAGTCTCTGGTAGTCTTCAGGCCTCTACTGAGGATAGAGTCTGTACAGTGGGGAGCGATGGCAAATCAGTGTTTTTGTGAGAAAGGGAGGGTGGAGTGAGAGCCTTTGCACCTTAGGGATATGTATTCACACAGTCCTCAGGGCTCAGTCTTTGAGGTAAGTGGAATTAGAGGACCCTGCTTTTCTTATTTCCACCCCTCCTAACACACTCCTTTTCCAGTTGCTGTGGACCAATGCATCTCTCTAGAGGCAGATATTATCCAGCAAGCAATCTATCTATCCTGTCCTTTATACTTGCTCTTTTTCATGTATTGTCTGCTGCAAGTGTTTTAGGTGTTACTACCTTATTTTCCTATAGTTCTACTCCTGTCCTTGCAAGCAGAAGAAGGTACAGCACCTGGGCTTAAGGCCTAAGGAAGCCAGTCACTTTTGCGGCAGGGGCTCCTTTCCTCCCTATCCACGGCACTGAACCACTTTCCTGCTGCCTCTGCAGAAGAGATTCCTATTATTGCAGCACTTGTGTCTGCCAAGGGTACCTTGGCCACTGTCTCTGTCCTTCTACAGAACTTGAGGGAGAAGGTGGCAGCTATGTCTCTCCCCAAGTAATGTCACTGTTTGTATTCCTTCTCTTAAGCAGCTGGCCTGACCGCTCTTGAGTCCATAGTATGTGGGAGGGAGGAGAGGCACTCAAGCTGTAACCCTAAAGGAGGAAATATCTAAGAGATTCTTCCAGGGGTAGCTGGTGGTTGTGCCTGTGGTAGGCTCTTCCCTTTGCCTTAAACCTGAAGATGTCTCCTCAAGCCCGTGGGCAGCATGCCCAGATTCCCAGACCTGAAGACACTGTGACAGTTGTCTATGTTGGTCCACTGTGTTTCGTTGCAAGAATTTCTTGTTGTTGTTACTGTTTTAAAAGGTACACATTTGTGATCAGTATTGTGACTTGACGATAATAAAATTTAGACTGTAAACTTGGCTTTTTTGCATTCATTTTGATTTGAGAGGGAGGGAAGATGACTTCTTAATTCCCCAGAGTCAGTCACAATTTGAGCCGGCTCAAACTTGTGAAACGGAAGCCCACAGAGGTGAGGCTCCCCTGTGAAGCCACAAGTGTGTCTGTACTCCCCATCGCTTATCTTTCCAAACCACATTGCCACACGGACTCCAGGATATCCTGCAGTCCCTTAGTTTGGAAGTGTCAGGGACAAAAATTAGTAAGATGCTGCGTACCTATGTGAACATCATATCCCTTAGGCCTGCCTTTGTGTTTAGCAAGTAAGTTTCCCAAGATAATGTGCCAAATGTCAGTACAGCTGTACTAAGTCCTAGAAGAGGGTGAGGTTCAGCTAGCTTTCTTCTTGAAAAGTAAAGACTCACACTGGCACTGAAGTATCAAAGACCACAGTCTAAGAGAGAGGTTCCTATCAATCTTAGTACAGGCAGCGTGGAGGGGCCATTGAAAGACCTCTAGCTGCGGCTTATGCTGCCAGTTAGTTACCTTTGCCACTTGGCCTGTGATGAGCACAGGGCAGTTCCTAGCTTTGAGTTGACTGTTTCCTCCAGATCCAGGGTCGGGTGGAAGTTTACTACAGAAGCTATCCACAGTGTGGGGGAGCAATTGAATTTAATATGGAGCTGGCAGTATCTGTTCTTGAGTCGCACAAATCTTTGTGCACTGGGGGCATGGACATCATGGCACAACTTAAAATGACAGTTGGAACTCCCCCTCCACCCTTGGGTGGTGGTACAGCCAGAGGACCATGACTTTCCTCACCTCCATCCCCATTCCTCTTCAGATCATGTCAGTTTCCTTCCCTTCCCCATAGAGTGATGGGTATTTCTGGGCCTGATCTGGGGTCATGTAAATAGTGCCAGTCAGCCTTGGGGGTGGTTACTGGCAGGAGGAATGAGCGGTTTAAGATACTTCCCCCTCACCCCTGCCTCTTGCTTCCTCAGATCCCATTGCTCTCTGTTGCCCTGGTAACCAGCTCAGCAAGAAGAAACTCAAGCTCAGCAAAGCCCCCAGGTTCTCTGTCCTCCCAGCCTGCCTCTCAGTGGGCAGAACAGAAAAGTGTAAGGGCAGACAGAATGGGCCTTGGGTAGCCTTGCCCATCCCCTTCTGGAAGTCCATGGGCTTCTTGCCTGCATCTCCTCGCAGTTGTTAATTATACTACCCTCTTTCCCTCATTTTCTTCCATGATAGAGTATAGGTGCCCTCCAGCCCTCCTCCCCCTTGGGGTCAGCACACACGTCTGCTACCCTGTGGGCGAAAGATAAAGAATCCCAGAGTCTCAGTATCTGCAGCCACTTGGGTTGGGGTGTCCCGCTGGGGCAGTGATTTTCAATCCTGGCTATTTGAATTACTTGGGGATCTTTTTAAAAATACCACAGTCCAGCGTTGTTGCTCAGTGGTTGAGCATCAGCCAATGAACCAGGAGGTCACAGTTTGGTTCCCGGTCAGGGCACATGTCTGGGTTATGGGCTCAATCCCCAATGTGGGGTGTGCAGGAAGCAGCCAATCAATGATTCTCATCATTGATGTTTCTCTCTCTCTTCTCTCCCTTCCTCTCTGAAATCAATTTTAAAAAATATTTTTTAAAAATACCACAAACCTTGGCACCCTCTCAGTATTTTTTTAAAATATATTTTTAGTGATTTCAGAGAGGGAGAGAGAGAAACATCAATAATGAGAATTATTGATCGGCTGCTGCCTGCAGACCCCTTAGTGGGGATCGAGCCCGCAACCTGGGCTTATGCCCCTGACCAGAATTGAACCCAGGACCCTTCAGTCGGCAGGCCAACACTCTATCCACTGAGCCAAACCAGCTAGGGCTCTCAGTATTTTTGAAAAGTTCCCCTGGATTCCAGTGTGCAGTTGGGGTAAGTACCACTGCTGTTCAAGGAAAACCATGACTCGATACTGGCTTTCCTCCCTGATTTAAGGTCTTGAACTTATTCTCTGCCTAATATCCTTGAGTAGTTGGGGGGATCCTGGGGTCCTGCTCCCAAAGCTTCCAGTTTCTAGAATCCTCTCTGCCCCTTTTATTTTCAGCCCCCACATTCTCCACACTCGCCAGTTCTTCCCCCTTCCTAACCGACAATCCCAAATCCTGCCCAGAGAGGAGGTTACCAAGGCAACCAGCTTAATCTGGTAACTGTGGCATGTGCTGGAGTGGAACCCTCCCCTTTTCTTATTTGGTTCATAAAATGCCTGGAGAGCTCCAAGCCACTCCAGCCAGTTGCCCCTCTTAACCCCAGGGATATTAGGGTGTCTAATACAGGGAGCCCAAGAAGCTGATACTTGGGTCTCTATTTCAGCTTCTTAGCCAAAACTGTGCTCTCTCCTATTTACTGTTCCCTTTCTAAATCCACAAACATATGGGTATGCGAGCTCATTTCTGTGAACACATGCTCTAGCATACATAGGACCAGATATGCGCACACCCCGATATGCCAGTAGTGCACACCCTGTTCGATTCTACCACCACTCCCAGCCTTTAGCATTCCTGTCCCTGCCTGGTTGGTACACAGTAAGCGGGTGCGGCGTTGTCCAAGGCGCCTCAGCCCATCTGGAACCTGGTGCCACTCCCCAACCTTGTTACCTTAATCTCGATGTGCTTACACTGAGCCTGTCTCTCTACCCACTTCCTCCTCAGGAACAGAATGCTCCTGGCATAGGCATCAGGAATAAGGACTATTTGGAGTGCAAATTTGGCACCACTTTCCCCACTCCATGGTTGTGTCAACTCTGGGGAGCTCGCTATACTTAATGTCAGATGGCAGCGCTGGAGCTTGTCACCCATCTCCACAGCCCTGCTTCTTTCTGCTGCCAGCTGGGCTTAGGTGCCCTTGTGCTCCTGGTCTCCTCCCCCTGCCGACTGTCTCTTCTCACCCCAACTAGACCTGCCACAACCTGCTGCTCCCCACCTGGCTCCTACCTGCCTGCCAGTACCTGCCTTTCACAGGCCAGGCCCTCACCATCTATTGTGCCCTGCCAGAAAGGTTAGATGAGTGCCGCCTCCAGGGCCAATGCCAATCCACCCCAGGCCTTCCCAGCCCTTCTTGCAGGAAGGGAGATAAAGACCACATATTCCTGTAAGTGTGTCAACAGAGTAAACCATCTGGGTTGAGAGTGATGGATACCCAATCAGCAATCTTTGTAGGTCTCACCTGAGTACAGGTAGGTGCGTCAAGGCATGCAGGCCACAGACCTGCCCTGGTTCTTTGAAATGACCCTAGGTTCCTCTGTAAGCCCCCGAGCCAGGAATCCCTCGCCATTGGTGTATCACTCTTACTTTGCCCTGAATTTCTGCGTCTTCTCTGAACTCTCCATCCAACCCCACTCAGCTCCTTACAATCCCAAGTGGTCCCCGTAGCCCCCATGACCAGCCCCAACGCCCAAGTTCAAGCCTCGCGCGGCCCAGGGGGCGGGCCCAGGAAGGGAAGGGGCGGGGCCTGGGCGGGGCCTGGGCGAGGGGGCGCGGTCTCCGCTCTTCCACCTTCCCCGCGGTCAGGAGCGCCGCCGCGTCCTCTCAGCCTCGCGCTCCGCCCGCTGCCTCCGCCGCCGCAGCCCGGCCCACGAGCGCAGCGCCGGGGCACCGGCCCCGCATCCGACCCATCCTTCGGGCCGCGGGCCGGCTGCAGCCGGCATGGGAGGCCACTAACGACGGGCACCCCTTCCCTCTGGCACCTCCCCGGGCCACTGGCCACTGGACTCCGGCCAGCGAGCCTCGGGCACCTCTGGCCCCCGGTCCGGCGCCTGGCACGGCCCTCCGCTCTGCCCCTCCGGCTCTGAGCATCGCGTCCCCGCCCCCCCGCCCGCGCCCGGGACACCTGGGTCCCCCGGCGGCCCCGAGAAGAGGGGCGGGTGGGGGGGCATGAAGCCGCTGGAGAAATTTCTGAAGAAGCAGACGTCGCAGCTGGCGGGGCGAACGGTGGCGGGAGGTCCCGGCGGGGGCCCGGGGAGCTGCGGTGGGCCCGGCGGGGGTGGGGGACCTGGCGGGGGCGGCGGTTCAGCCGGGGGACCGCGGCCGCTGCAGCGGCGTCAGAGCGTATCTCGCCTGCTGCTCCCCGCTTTCCTGCGGGAGCCCCCCGCTGAGCCGGGGCTGGAGCCGCCCCCAGAGGAGGAAGGTGGAGAGCCGGCGGGGGTCACGGAGGAGCTCGGCGGCAGCGGGGGACCCTGTTGGCTGCAGTTAGAGGAGGTGCCGGGGCCCGGGCCGCTCGGGGGAGGGGGGCCGCTGCGGTCCCCTTCCTCGTACTCCTCCGACGAACTGTCCCCGGGCGAGCCCCTGGCTTCCCCACCCTGGGCCCCCCTGGGCGCCCCGAGCGGCCGGAGCATCTCCTGAACCGGGTTCTGCAGCGGCTGGCCGGAGGGGCCACCAGGGACAGCGCCGCCTCAGGTAAGGAAGGAGTCGGCTGGCTCATCCAGCCCAGAGCAGGGGGTTGCCACCTGGTTCCTCGCCCTCGCCCTTGCAGCACGGGCTGGCGCTCTGCTGGAGCCCGGGTGTGCGGTTGAGTGGTCGGCCGAAGTGGGGTAGGGGCTCATCGGAGGAACAGAGTGGCAGGACCACCTGGCTCCCGGTAGCAGCCTCACCCACAGCTGGAGAAGAAGCTGAACCTCTGTCTTCCCTTAAGCCACCCTCCCTTTCCCCTGGACGTTTTACCCACAGACTCTTGGGTCTCTGATGTTGTTCACCTCCTCCTGGGGCCCAAAATTAGGGCCTGACACACTAAGATGGAAGCTGCCCAGAGCAGCCGTGCTCCCCTCCCCCCACCGAGGTGCCCAAGCCTGAAAGACCTTCCAGGAGTCCCCCCTTTCGGTTTAGAAGCCCAGAGCGGAGGGCTGGCCCAACCAGTGGGGCAGTGCCAGACCGGCACAGGGCCTGAGCTGGGTTTGGGGTTCCGGCAAAGGGATGCATTGTCCTTAGCCGCTTGGGAGTGGAGGGAGGTGTTCCAGTTGGGGGCTGACTCAGAGATGTTGTTGGGGGAGAGATGACTGGGCAGACACCAGGGCCCTGTGGTGACCAGGGGGGTCTGGGCCTTTCCAACCCCCACCCTTCCCCTGGCAGGCCTCAGCACACCGCCTCTTTCAAAAAATAATAACCACACCCTGAGAGGCTTATTCCCTAAATGATGATGCTATTGCACCACTCCCCACCAGCACCCCTCCTAAGGGGACTTTGAGGAAACTGAGGCCCCAAATTGCTGGGTAGTCGCTAAAGTAAAAGACCTGTGGGTCTTTAGGCCTAGCTCTTGGCCTTTTGCTAAGCCCAGCAGGGTCTGGGGATTGGGGACCCTGGTTGAGCATTTCAAGATGGGGGTTCCCCACTGTGCTCTCAGAGCTCTGCAGGGAGCCCTAGCCTAGGTGTGTGGGAGAAGGCTCCAGTCCCCTCGATTTTTCTCAAGACCCGGGCCCTCTCTCCTTTGGCTCAGACTGTAGCTGCCCTGGGGAGCTGACACCTTTTGGATTTAATTAGAAAAATATCAAACACATACAGCTCTTCTAACCATAACTTCCCGCCTACGCTACACACCCTGTGTCTCTATGACACATTCCCTGGGGAGGCTGTGCATTGGACCAGAGCCTGCCTTGGAGGAGACCGACGCCAAACTGTAGCCCCCACAGCAGCTTCTCCCCCATTCTGCCCTGTGCTCTTCTTCCTTCGCTCTGATTTCGTTCACCAGTGGGATAAAGAGTATAGGATGGGCGTCAGGCATCTCTAGTCCTAGTCCCTCATCCCTGGAGCTGGGCATCGGAGTTGGGGGAGCACTCTCATTTTAAGAACATAGCAGGGTAGCTGGACAGAGAGGTAAAGGGAGAAACTTTTATTGGTGCCTGGGTGCCACAGGCTCTGCCCAGTCTTTCCTGGGGAAGGACTCCTGAATTGACTGTCACCTGTATTATCTGGCCTGGCAGGCTCAATTCCCAGAGTAACTGGTTTGGGAAACAACCCCAAACCAGTCCCAGAATGAATGAGAATCAGTTTAACCTGCCGCTCTGATATTCTCCAATACACCCAATGTGCTTAAGCCATCTCGGTTCCCTCCCAGGGTGTGTGGGAGGAGAGGAGTGACAGACGGTACCCCAAACTAGCCAGTCTCTCAAAAGTCTAAGCAGCCCCATTGGACCCCTGGTTCTACCCAGGCAGTCTGCCTCGGGCATGTCGAGAACAGATCAAAGATTCAGGAGTGTGGGTTCTTAGCCCAGCTCCAGGCAAGTCCCTCCCAGCCCCGGGCCTCAGTTTCTTCTCATTTGTGAAGTGAAAGAGTCGAAGTAGAGGATCCGGTGTTGGTACTCCTCCTCCACCTTCCTGGCTAGAATTGGAGGCCAGGGATGGTGAGCCAAGGGCCCACAGAAGCCTTGGTTTTTGTCTTGAGGCAGTGCCTGGGGACCTGGCCCTAACCTGTCCGGGTAAGGACACCTGGCTCCCTCCCTGCGCCCAGCCTGTTTGTGTGTGCCAGGCTGCCCTGCCCCACCCCAGGGCTGGATGCAAGTCAGGGCGACCTTGTACCTGGCTGACTGGCTGAGCCAGGCCCAGATGGGGGTGTGGAGGGGAAAGAAGTGGTGGGAGGAGCCACTCCCCTCCACCCTTCCATCATTAACCCGACGATCTCTGAGCATCTAGAGGACACAGGGTTTTTCTCTTTAAAGGCTTTAGGATCAAAGAAATGGCAGTTGCTCCATCTCCCTTTTAATCCGGCTGGTTCTCACCTGCCTAGTTGGAACTCAAAGCTGTTAGGTAGGGAGTGGGGAGGGGAGGAGGGACACACACACACACACACACACACACACACCACACACACACCCTGCTGACCCTGACCTCTGTGTTTGGAAGTTGTCTCTGTCTAGAGACCTCTTTTCAGGGGGCTGATCTCAAGCTTGGTGTATTATCTGACCAGCTCCCCATACACACTGACGAGAAGTGGGCGTGGCCATCCAAGGGTGTCCCCTCCTTCCCTCCAGCTGCCTTGGCAGCTGCCAACCCCACCCCTGCAGCGGCTGCCCAGAACCTTCACACACACGTGTGTGAGTGTGTGTGTGCAGAGCATGATGGGGCAGGTGGCTGGGGCTCCAGTCTGGCTAAGGAGAACTCGCCCTTGGAGGCAAGAGAGTGGGGTGGGGAGTGTCCGGTTGGATCCTGGAAGTGCCCCTCTGACATCAGTGGTGCCGAATGATCTCTACAGATATCCTGCTGGATGACATCGTCCTCACCCATTCTCTCTTCCTCCCCACGGAGAAATTCCTGCAGGAGCTACACCAGTAATATCCTTTTGTGGAGCTTGCAAAAGGGGAGGTCAGGAGGGAGCCGCTCCCACGAGCCCACATGTGATGTCACGGCCTAAGCTCTCCCTTACAAAACACCCTTGGGTTTCAGCCCCAGTTTTTCTGTCCACCAGCTGTGTGACCTTGAGCAGGTCGCCTAACCTCCCAGGGCCTCCGTTTTCTCTTCTATCAAATGAGGGTAAATAGCATCTGCTCTGCCTACCGGGCTGCTGTGGAGATAGATCTGATCACAGATGTGGGAGCGCTTTGGAGATTGCAAAGCCCTGTACAAACCTAAGGTGTTATTATTCCATTAAGAGTGCCTCTCTCCTTGCTGAATTGTTGCTCTAAACATCTGGTTGCCCAGTGAGTTATTACAGGGTCCGATGTAAACATCGGGCCGTGGCTGTGCTTCTGTAGGGTCTACTAGAGACGAGCCACTGGCTGGGCTCTTCAGAGGGTCTCATGTAAGCATAGGGCCTCTCACTGAGTTATTTTAGGACCTAATTGCAAATGTCAGGCTGCTGAGTAGAATATCATAGGTTCTCTTAGAAACACCGGGCCTTACTTACAGGTGTGGTCAGGTTTGTGGTGAGCACCATGACCTTTATCAGCCTGCTGTGAGCTCCGGGCGTGGGCTGGTGGAGGTTGGGTTGGTCCAGACAGGGTATCCTCAAGTGAAATTCAGAGGTGGGAGCTGGATGTGGTCACGTGGGTGCCATTCCTATCTACTCTGGGCTGGGGCATGAAGGGGTCTTGGTTACAGGGACCCCTGGATCTCCTTCCTCCCTGGCCCCAAACCTAGAGAATATTTGGGGTGGTTTAGCCTCTCATCTCCCTTCCCACTTTCCTCAGGTCTGCCTGCCCGGGGTTTTTCCTTAACGTGGGGGTCAGCTTTGTTTCGGCAGGAGGCAGGGAGGGCCCCGAGGGCCTGGGCCAGAAGCAGGCCTGTCTAGCCATGCTCCTTCATTTCTTGGACACCTACCAGGGGCTGCTGCAGGAGGAAGAGGGGGCCGGCCGCATCATCAAGGTGGGCCTGGGAAGAAAAGGCGGGTGAGCAGGCAATTAGCTCTGGGAGGGGGCCCCTTTGAAGGAGCCATAGTCCTCAGGCGGGTACTAGAAGGAGAAGGTGCCTGGGGGCCTCGCTTCTATGGTTCTCCTATGCTCAAAGGCATGGAGACCTTACAGAGCGATGCCCTCACTTCTCTCCTCTCCCCAGGATCTGTACCTGCTGATTATGAAGGATGAGTCCCTTTACCAGGACCTCCGAGAGGACACACTGAGGCTGCACCAGCTTGTGGAAACCGTGGAGCTAAAGTGAGAGAAATCCCCACGCTCCTCTCGTACAGGGGCTGCCTCTGGCCTTTTGGCTCCAGTGTGGTCTTATTTCAGTCCCTTTCTCTTACTGGAGAGCAGCACAAAGACTGTCTCCCAGTCACTGTTTTCCTCTCAACCGAGGATCTGTTCTTACTGACTTCACAGAGAGAGGAAGAGAGAAGGAGGGAGGGAGAGAGAAGGAAACATGAAACATCCATGTGAGAGAGAAACATCCATTGATTGCCTCCTGCATGCACCCCAACGGGGATGGAACCCAAAACCTGGACATGTGCCCTGACTGGGAATCGAACCTGCAACCTTTCGGTATATGGGATGACACTCCAACCAACTGAGTCACACTCAGCAGGGTTCCAGTCATATTTTTTTCCCCATTCCAATGGCATACTAGTGAATATTTAACAGCCAGCACTTCAGGGGGGAAAAAACAAACCCACCCTGATTTTGTAGCTTTTGCTGATTTTCATAGTATAAATTCCCTCATCATGGCTGATTTCAAGCTACCAACATGACATCACTGACTGCGAAGCTGGGAAGAGAGGTGCAGTAGAGGCCATTGTATAGTGTTCTCACCATACAAATACCATCGATGTAAATCACCGGAAGAGCATAGATAATAGTGAAATGTAGTAAGACAATTAGAATACTACTTTTTTTGGTAATAATTTGGCTGTAGGATTAGAAACACACACACACACACACACACACACTACAATTTAAAAAAAAATTTTTTTTTGAGAGAGAAACATCGATTTGTTGTTCCACTTACCTATGCATTCATTGGTTGCTTCTTATATGTGTCCTGACTGGGGATCAAACCTGCAACCTTGGCGTATTGGGACAATGTTCTAACCAACTGAACTACCCGGCCAGGGTTCACACACTATTTTTAAAGCAGCTTTATTTTAAAACCAGTGGGCAAAATTTAGCAATCTGCTTTCATGAGGCAATGTGAACTGGCTTTAGGACACCACTGCATCCATCCCTCCTTCCATCCACCCATCCGTCTGTCCATCTATCCATCCATACCTTCGGCCCTTTCCGTTTCTCTCCCCTCGATCCCCATCACCACAACCCTTATTGAGGCCTCATGATCTCTCACCTGAATTATTGCCACAGCCTCCAATCCAGGGCTTCGTTTTAATGGTCTGTTTTTTAAAATATATTTTTATTGATTTCAGAGCTTCAGGGGAGAGGGATAAAAAGATAAAAACATCAATGATGAGAGAGAATCACTGATTGGCTGCCTCCTGCATGCCCCACCGTGGGGATCAAGCCCGCAACCTGAGCATGTGCCCTGACCGGGAATCAAACAGTGACCTCCCGGTTTATAGGGTGGACGCTCAGCCACTGAGCTAATGCCGGCCGGGCTTCAGCTTATGGTCTTGTGTCTGTCTTTCCCTTCTTATAGTGACACCAGAGAGAGAGATCTTTCCACTTGACATCATGTTCCCTTTCCAAAAACATCTTAGCTCTCTATTGCCTATAAGACAAGAAAAGTTGCAATATCCTAGCACAGAATTCAACACCCTTCCCTTTCTGTCTTCTGCTAATTCTTCTCATCTCAACTCCTACATAGCCCTATGGCCACCACACTCCCTACACATCTCATCCCCTAAACTTTTGTGCTTTCCCAACTTCCTGCTGTCATTTAGATGGTCTGTTCCAGAAGGACCTCCTCCCACCCCCTTCTCTTCCTGTTGTCCTTCAAGGGCCAGGTCAAATGCCATCTTCTCAATGAAAGTTCCCCAGACCTTCCCTTTTAGGAATAGCTTTCTCCCTCCCTTAAACCAACGTAACTCTCCGTGCATATTTGTCATAGCACCTAGCACCTGCCTTGTGTTAGAAGTAGCTGTGTGCACATCTGTTTCCCTCCCAGAGTGTGAAGTTCTTGTTGGCAAAACTCAGCAAACAGCTGGTTACCTACACCTACCATGTGCCAAGCAATGTTCTAGGCCTGGACGATGGAAAACAAAACCAGTAAGAACGAATCCCAGCTCTCAAAAGCTCTCAAACTTGTAGAAGAGATAAGATACAAACATAAACAAATGTTAGCCCATTGTCCTATAGCAAAAAAAAAAAAAAAAGCAGCATGAAAAAATGACCTTTCCTGGTGGGTGGGGTGGATCAGACAAGAATTCATGGAAGAGGTGGCATTTGATTTGGGTCACTTGGACAGTTGTCCCCTGCTGGCCATTGTCCTCACTTCTGACACCTCCCACCACTCTCTGCACCTGATGCCAGTGCATCCCTGACCCAGTTCTGATATCCCTGCTTGATGTTGCCTGCCTGGTGCTCCATATGCCCGGCAGGGCTTCCTGATGCCCAGCTGTGTCCATGCCAGGATCCCAGAGGAGAGCCAGCCGCCCAACAAGCAGGTGAAGCCACTCTTCCGCCACTTCCGCCGGATAGACTCCTGTCTGCAGACCCGAGTGGCCTTCCGGGGCTCTGATGAGAGTGAGTGTGGGCATTAGGGGCGGGGCTTCCCGAGTGGCTCAGGGGGCCCAATGGGGTCTTGGTCACCCTCCATGGATTCTCCCTGGGTTAGGGGTGGGATGGAGTGGGGAACACCGGTGTCCTGGAGGGGACTATGCCAGTGCTGCCATTCTGCCCTCTGATGAAAGCCACCTTCCTGTCTCTGCCCAGTCTTCTGCCGCGTCTACATGCCTGACCACTCTTACGTGACCATACGCAGCCGCCTCTCCGCATCTGTGCAGGACATTCTGGGCTCTGTGACGGAGAAACTGCAGTACTCAGAGGAGCCTGCGGGGCGGGAGGATTCCCTCATCCTGGTAGCTGTGGCCTCTTCAGGAGGTGAGGGTCAGGAAGAACTCCGCTGGGACCCCCGGAGAGGAGAAACGCACAAGCCCAGTGCCTGGGGCGGGTAAAAACTGACTTCTCGGTCCTGGCTGCTCACTGTGGTGCTGGGACCAGCCGCGTGAGCATCTCCTGGGAGCTCATTAAAAATGCAGTATTTCAGACCCCAATTCCAGACCTGCTGAATCAGGATGTGCATTTTAACAAGATCCCCAGGCTATCAGTCTATGCACGTTTAAATTTGGGAAGCACTGGTCCAGGACACTTGGATGCTGATCTGGGCGCCTGCCTTACTCGTCTCGGGATCTCGTCCTTTAATCTCTTTGAGAACCTGAGGATGCTTTGTTTTTGAGGCTAAAGATGCAGGGTGCGCCTGCAATCCCTGGGGGCAGACAAAAAGCCTGCAAGGTAGTCATCCCCTTGTTTTCCTCTAAGACAGGAAAAAATTCCGGCTTTTCCAGTGTCACAGGGACGATAGAATGAGAGAGGCACTGTGATAGGACATTGGGAGCAAAAAAGAGGTTATAAATGCAAAAGAAGTCATTCTTTGAAAAATGTCCAATAAATAGAGCCTCCACTGGTGATACTACAAGTCCCATTAGTCTAGAACAGGGGTGGGCAAACTTTTTGACTCGAGGGCCACAATGGGTTCTTAAACTGGACCGGAGGGCCGGAATAAAAGCATGGATGGAGTGTTTGTGTGAACTAATATAAATTCAAAGTAAACATCATTACATAAAAGGGTACGGTCTTTTTTTTCTTTTTAGTTTTATTCATTTCAAACAGGCCGGATCCCGGCCCGCGGGCCGTAGTTTGCCCACGGCTGGTCTAGAATGTGTCCATGCAGGCAAGGAGTGGCTGGGTGGGATGGCGACAGTGGCCAGGATGTGTGAGGGTGCAGGTGGCCGGGCCTGAGGCAGAGCAGCTCGTTTTTCTGCAGAGAAAGTCCTTCTCCAGCCCACTGAAGACTGTGTCTTCACCACGCTGGGCATCAACAGCCACCTGTTTGCCTGCACCCGGGACAGCTACGAGGCGCTGGTAAGAAGGCCTTCACAAGGCCTGGGCTGGGAGCGATGGCTGGGAGGGGCTGGGGCAGAAACTCACAAGCCCAGCGGGGAGCCCAGCCCTGTCCCCTTGCCTGCCACCAGGTGCCCCTCCCCGAGGAAATCCAGGTCTCCCCGGGAGACACCGAGATCCACCGAGTGGAGCCTGAGGATGTTGCCAACCACCTTACGGCCTTCCACTGGGAGCTGTTCCGCTGTGTGCACGAGGTGCGACTGAGGCTGGTGCTGGGCGAGAGGCCAGGAGGGAGGAATGTGCCACATATGGGGGCCTGGAGTGAGACAGTTTCTGCGCCAAAAACCCTGGTCAGACACCGACTTGCAGCATGTCCTTGGGCCAATGCACCACCAGGACCTCGCTAAGCCTTTGTGCCCCTCATCGGAGGAAACAGCAAAGAGACAGACCCCTAGCAGGTGGCTCAGGGCCCAAGCTGCTTACCCAGAAGCTGAACCGTGGTTTATTAGTATTTTTTGAGTATTTACTATTAAAGAAATAAAACAAGGCAGCGATAATAATGTCTGTTACATGGGTTAAGTGCCTGGCATCTAGTAAGTACTCAATTCATGTTGGCTGTTTCCCCCCATCTCTGTTGCATCCTGTCCTGTCCCCAACTTTTCTATTTTCTACCCCTCCCGCCCCAACCCTCCTGCCTTTCCTTCCTCACCGTCTGGCACGGCCATCTTCCCACCCACACGCCCCGCGCCCTGGCCGCCCCTCTGCCACCACCGTGGGTGCAGCTGGAGTTCGTGGACTACGTGTTCCACGGGGAGCGCGGCCGGCGGGAGACGGCCAACCTGGAGCTGCTCCTGCAGCGCTGCAGCGAGGTCACCCACTGGGTGGCCACGGAGGTGCTGCTCTGCGAGGCCCAGGGCAAGCGCGTGCAGCTGCTCAAGAAGTTCATCAAGATCGCGGCCATGTGAGTGCGGCCGGCTGGGAGGAGGGGGATAAGGTGGGGTGGGGGGGAGCTAGCACGGAGACCTGGGGTTGAGGGTGCGAGGGGCGGTGCCAGGGCCTTCTGACCGCCCGCTGACCCCGCCTCCCAACCCCGCAGCTGCAAGCAGAACCAGGACCTGCTGTCCTTCTATGCCGTGGTCATGGGGCTGGACAACGCGGCGGTCAGCCGCCTGCGGCTCACCTGGGAGGTAATGCGACCTCTTCCCTCTCCTCCCCTCCCCCCTGCACTGGCCCACCTGGGGATCTTGGCCGCCAGCCTGTCTTGACATCCTGGGCTCACCTCCATGGGAAGGAGGCGCCCACACAGCCCTAGGGTACACCGCTCTGTTAATGGACCCTGTCCTTGTGCAGATGAGTAACTGACGCCCGCCTGAGTGGGAGGGCAGGCACCGGCCAGGCGGCACACGGGGCTGTCTGATGGGAGCCAGCACTCAGTGAGGCCCCCTGGTGCATGGCAGAGGCCTCCGTTTCCCCAGAATAATTCATGTCTCTGGGCTGCTTCCAGCCAAGGGGGCCTCCACTTCCCCACCCGCCGGCTGCCCGGCCCCTGCAAGACACAGGCCCTCTCCCCGCTCACACCTGGGGATCCCATGAACCTCAAGGAGCTCCACTCTGACACCCCTTCTTCCTTCAAACTCCCCAGAAGCTGCCAGGGAAATTCAAGAACTTGTTCCGCAAATTCGAGAACCTGACAGTGAGTGGGTTTGGCTCTTTTATCTGCCCTCGGACTTGTACCCCAGAGACTCTCTGTTCCCATAAACCTTCTCCCTCAAGCTCCCCTTTCAAGGCTTTTAGTGCCTAGGATCCCCCTTCCCTTCCCACCATGTTGGGGGATTGCTCCCCTATTTTCCCTGGAAAAGACTTCCCTAGCACACCCCTACCTGATTGGAGACCTTCCCCAGCGCCCCCCAGCGACACCCCCCTTCACACCCCTCTCTGCTAGGGCAGGGGGATGAGGGAGGAAATGGGGGTGTCTTTGGGGTACCCTGGGCCTATCTGTCCCTTTATCCCTCTTCTGCGGAATGCCAGGACCCCTGCAGGAACCACAAAAGCTACCGAGACGTGATCTCCAAGATGAAACCTCCTGTGATCCCTTTTGTGCCTCTGATCCTCAAAGGTGAGCGTTGTTCCCAAATGAGGCTCCTCTGTCCCCCTGCTTCACGCCCCAGTTCTGCCTCTCAGTCCCCGCCCAGCTGAGTGCCCAGAGGAGAGGAGCCCCCCAAGATTGAGTGGCTTCCAGGGAAGGGGCAGTGCCCTTTGAACCTCCTCTTCCTCACTTGTTTCTCTCTCCATCCCCTAGACCTGACTTTCCTGCACGAGGGGAGTAAGACCCTGGTGGATGGTTTGGTGAATATCGAGAAACTGGTAGGTGGCACTGCCAACCCCAGTCCCTCCCCCGCTCCTGGCACCCCCTAGAGACAGCAGCCTTTCTCCCTGGTGCCCAGCTTGCCTGACAGACTCCGACTGTCTTCCTGGTGGCATCGCTGTGGCAACCCGCCCACGGGTGGGGTGGCAGAGCTGACAGGCAGGCAGCTCAGGGGGAGGGGCAACTCTACCTCCCCCTCATCTGGCACCCGGTGACACCCACTTCTCTGGTGCTTCGAGACCCTCCAGAATTGGGGACCGGAGGGAGCAAAACCCACAGAGTTGGAGATCAGAGGAAGGGGAACGTGAGGGGGGGAGCGTCTGTCTGTGACCGTCTCAGGGCTCATTCCTTGTCATCCCCCAGCATTCAGTGGCTGAAAAAGTGAGGACGGTCCGCAAATACCGGAGCCGGCCCCTTTGTGAGTACCCAGGGTCCTGAGAGCCTTACAGGGGGAGTGTTTACTGAGAGGGAGGGTTCTGGGGAGAAATGTTTATTTCCTTAAATTCGTCAGTTCTCCATGCTCTCCTGGGCCTCCCCAGGGGCCCTCCTGCTCCACACCCGTCCCAGCCTGCACCCTTGTCCTCTGGCCAGTGTGTGTGTGTGTGTGTGTGTGTGTGTGTGTGTGTGTGTGTGTAGAGCAGCGGTTCTCAACCTGTGGGTCGCCAACCTGTGGGTCGTGACCCCTTTGGGGGTCGAACGACCCTTTCCCAGGGGTTGCCTAAGACCATCGGAAAACACATATATAATTACATATTGTTTTTGTGATTAATCACTATGCTTTAATTATGTTCAATTTGTAACAATGAAAATACATCCTGCATTTCAGATATTTACATGACGATTTGTAACAGTAGCAAAATTACAGTTATGAAGTAGCAACGAAAATAATTTTATGGTTGGGGGTCACCACAACAGGAGGAACTGTATTAAAGGGTCGCGGCATTAGGAAGGTTGAGAACCACTGGTGTAGAGGAAGAAGGGAGTCTAGCAGCCTAATGAGCTCTCTCCTTACCCTCCAGGCCTGGATATGGAGGCATCCCCCCATCACCTGCAGACCAAGGCCTACGTGCGCCAGTTCCAGGTCATCGACAACCAGAACCTCCTCTTCGAGCTTTCCTACAAGCTGGAGGCGAATAGTCAGTGAGAACAGAGGTTTCAGTCAGCCCCACAGGGTCCTCGGGCACCTGCCACTCAAGCACTTTGCACCGTGTCCCAACCCACCTCCGACATCTTTCCCCTGGAGCAACTTCCGGCCCCACCACGGGGGAGAGATTCGGATGGACTTACTCTGGGACTCATAAGCCTGTTTATCCTGCTGAAGTCCTCTGCCCCCTTTCTCCTTCAAGCCCAGACCACACTCTGCTGGCCCCTGCCCTCCCAGGGAAAAGGGGCACAGAGCTCTTTCCTCTGCCCGCTCCCATCGAGGTCTATTCCCGAGTAGAGTTCCCAACCTCCTCTTCCCACGCAGCAAGGAAAGTGGCCCACCCTCTGGTCCCTCATTGGGGGAGGCCTGGCAGCCTTCCTCTCCACCCCCTGTTCCCGTTCCCCCGGGTCAGGGCTGGGATCCCTGGCTGCACCCTCTGAGTATTATGTTGCCCTCGTGTCTGTGTGCGTGTGGGCGTGTGTGTATGTGTGCCCCCCTTCAAGGAGCAGAAGTGCACCTGGTCATTGAGGCAGGGTGTTGTGTGTGCTAGGGGAGTGAGGGGGGAAGGTTCTTCTGTTTGGTGCTACCCTTGTCTACTCTGCCCCTGGGTCAGTGCATTGTGGGTGCTTTCCCCACGCCCACACTCCCTGCTCAGTTACTCCTGCTGCCCTGCACTCCGGGGTTTGTGGGCGAAGCTGCTGGTGAGGACAGGGAGCAGCGGCAGGTGGGAGGGGTTACCCACCAGCCCTCGGGAACCCCCACCCCCACCCCAGCCAGGCCTCCTGAAGGTCCCTGGGTGGGCTCCACTGAGAGGATAAAAGATGCTCAGGGAAACACAGGCCTACGCTGCCTCTAGGACCCGCCTTCTGTGTTCCAGGGGGATGTGGTGAGGTGGTAGCAGGAGTTAGGGGTACCTGCCGCCCACACTCCTGCTTCTGGGGTGTCTCACTGCTAAGGAGGGAGTCGTCACCCCCCTTCTGGTTCTGCGTCTGACACTAAGAACATGATCTATCCTTTGCCCTGTCCTCACTCCCTCTTGGTCCTCCCCGTCAAGCTGGGGTGGGGTGGGTCCCTGTCCCTGGGGGCAGGCAGACCCCCAAAGTGGGGGAAGGAATGGCGGAGACTGTAAAGGCAGACTGGACTCTAGCGATGCCTTTATTGCCTCTGTCTCCCCTCCTGCTCCCATCACGGGCCTCCCGGGCTGAGGGTGCAGGGGCTCCTGGCAGCTAGTGGGTGAGATTGCCAGGCGCAGCCTCACCCTCCTTTCTGGCACCACCTCTTTCCCTTCTGAAGAGGCAGCAGCAGCAGCAGCAGCAGCTGCTGCTCCTGCTCTGAGGATGTATATATTTTTTACCCAAAGCTCTGGAATTGTAATTTTATTTTTTAAAACTCAAAAGAGGGAAAGAGCCTTGTATCATATGTAAACAGTGTACCATAGGTTATGTTGTACAGTCCCTTTTATACAGTGGCCTGTCTTGTTCCTGCGGCAAAAAATGTCTCTGGATTCCCGCCCCCACCGCCACAGCTGATGCAGCCCCTGCGTCCCACCCCCTCCCCTCTTCCCTCTGTCCCTTAAAGACAGGGACCAAGGCCCTCCTCCTGCTCCCTGCCTCCTCCCTGCAGCTGCTGATGCACCCCCTTTCCCTCTTCTCCCTGTAGCCCCCCTCCCTCCCTCTCGACCCCTCTCAGCAGCCTTCTCACTCCAGCTCCCACACCCTCCTCCACCACTGGGCCCACTGGGCCGGTGTTGGCTGCTGCCCTCCCCTAGCCTTGCCGCCTGCCCTGCTGCTTCCCCGGGGCCTCCAGACCTCTCCCCCTGCCCACAGCTTTAACAGAGGGAACCGTGTGTGCCGTACAGGCTCAGTTGGCATTGCAGAAACTGCTGGGTGGGAAAAAAAGCGGATAAAGTCTTATGAATCAACCCTCCTGCTGTTCTCCATTCTGTTTCTTCGAGGCCGAGGGAGGTGAGAGGGGACCGCCTCTCAGTGTGCTGGGCTCCACAGCAAGAAGGTTCTGGAATGACTTTGAAAATGTGGGTGAGAGCCCTAGCCAGTTTGGCTCCGTGGATAGAGCTTTGGCCCATGGACTAAGAGGTCCTGGGTTCAGTTCTAGTCAAGGGCACGTACCTTGGTTGCAGGCTCGAGCCCCAGCCTTGGTCGGAGCAGGTGTGGGAGGCAACCAATCGATGTCTCTCTCTCACGTCAATGCTCCTCTCTCTGTCTCTCCCCCTTCCCTTCCACTCTCTCTAAAAATCAATGGAAAAATATCCTCGGTGAGGATGAATGAAAATGTGGATGGGAGGAAAAGGTGCCAAACTCCTAAGACATGTCACATTGTGCCTGGCGCTTGGAAGAGTGAAGGTTTTAGCTCTTCCATGTTCCAGGCGCCATAGATACCTGATTCTGTTGGATTCTAACACTGTAAGGAGGAAGGTGGAGGCTGGGCAGTCCTAACCTGAGGTCCATGTTACAGGGCAAGTGAGAGGGCAGACCTGGGCCTCTAACCCAGAACTCTCCCCTGCAGACAGCATGCACTAGTCACACAACCAGTACTTACCAGTTATGTTAAGGCACGGGCAGCTAGAACCTACGCTCCAGGAGATATCGTATATGCAAACAGCTGCACTGGAGCCCTTGACCTTCCCTCGTCCTACATGTTATTTTCTTGATCTTCTGGATGTCAGAAAATGCTCCTCTCATCCACCCAGGTTCTCCAGACAAGAAAGAATATAGGACTCACCCTGAATGGCTTTCTCTCAAGCCTCATTCACCTCGTTGGCCAGTCCCAGAATATATGCCGGATTGGTCCGCTATTACCATGACTATGACTTCTCTATCACCACTTAGTCCAAACCACGTTCATGGCTTCCCAGGACGACTGCACTAGCCTCCTCCTGCGCTCTCAGCTTCCTCTCTCCACCCCTCGCCTAACCCCACCAGCTAGTTCTCCACGCTGCAGCCAGGGTGCGCGTTTAAAAACCTAAATCAGATCATGTATGGCTAAGATGAAAAAGAGAAGCATGCCAAGTGTCAGTGAAGATGTGGAGGGTGGAGGGTGGAGCAGCTGGGACTTTTAGATACTGCTGGTGGGATTCAAAGTGGCACAACCACGTTAGAAAATTGTCTGGCAGTATCTACTAAAACTAAATGCATCTCAACTCTGACCTAGAGAAATCCAAGAGAAATTAGTGCTTCTGTCCACCAAAAGACATGTACACCAATGATCATAGTGGTTTTATTCATGATAAATTGGAAAAAACCAAGTGTCCTTCAACAGGTGAATGATTGAACGGAAAAGCCAGTTGTGAGATAGAATATATATATATTTAGAGAGAGTGGAAGGGAGGGGGAGAGACACAGAGAGAGAGAAGCATCGATGTGAGAGAGACACATTGATTGGTTGCCTCCCACATGGGTCTGACCAGGGCTGGAAATTGACTGTGGCTGGGGATTGAGCCTGCAACCGAGGTATGTGCCCTTGACCAGAATTGAACCTGAGACCCTTCAGTCTCAGGCTGACACTCTATCCATTGAGCCAAACAAGCTAGTGCTTGGTATATTCTTACAATGGAATACTACATGGCAATAAAAAGGAACAAAGGATTACTATCTGCACGAATGAATCTCATAGACATAATATTGAGTGAAAGGAGCCAGACACATAAGACTACATGCTGTGTTAGTCCATTTAAGAGAAGTTCAAGATTGGGCAGAATTAATCTATGCAGATAGAAGTAAAAATAATGGTTATTCGATGGGGTGGGAGAGAGCATTGGCTGGGAAGGGCATGGAGAAGCCCTCTGTGGGGATAGAAATGTTCTGTATTTTGACCTGGGGGTGGAACACGCGAGCGTATGTGTGTGTGTGTGTGTGTGTGTGTGTGTGTGTTCATTGAGTTGTTCATGTGAGATTTATACATTTCACTGTAGTTATTTTATACCTCAACTGAAACAATTCGGATCATATTACCCATTTCTGATAATCCTTAGATTAAAAATCAAAATCTCCTGCCCATCTGCTACCCCCTGTCCCTTCACTCACTCCACTCCAGCCACACTGACTGCCTTACTGTTCCTAAAACACATGACATTCATTCTTGTCTCAGGGATTTTACCTTTGCCCTTCCCTGAGCCTTTCCTGGCCACTCTGATCCCACCCCCTCTCAGCCATTACTCTCTGCCCGCTTAGCCTCCTGTGTTTTCTTCAAGGCACTATCGCTTCCTGACGTCATATACACTTCTTTGTGTATTTGCTTCGTGGTCGCTCCTCCACCAGAACGTCAGCTCCATGAGTCTGACATTCAGTCACTATTCAGTACCCAGAACAGTACCTGGCACAGAGAAGACACTCAATACATATTTGCTGAATGAATAAATTAGCTTGGTTGAAATAGGAGCCATAAAACACAAGATGATAAGCGCTCTGGGGATTAAGCCAAGGATATTCACTACTGGTCTGAGGATGGTGGTGGGGCGCAATCAGAGAAAAAATGTTGGAAGAGATGACCCGGGTCTTGAAGCAGCATAGGATTCGATGGCCGAAGTGTGGAAGTGGGAATCAGGAGGGCAGAGAAAGTGGCGTGGGTTATTCCTCTCATCCCATCTCAGCTGTCATCAGACCCAACAACACCTTTCAGGGTGCTGATAAAAGTTGACATTTGGAGGAAAGTCCTTGGCCACTCACTGTGCTGGGCATTACATGCATTCTCTCATTCAATCTTCTCAACAAACCCAGGAGGTTGGCTCTCTCCGCTCTATTTTCCAGATGAGAATTAAGGTCTGGAGAGGTTTCTCATCAGAGGCACAGAGAGGCTAAGTCCCTAGCCCTGAGTTTCACGGTGAGTAGGGATTTGAACCTAGTTATTCTGACTCCGGAGCCACAGTTTAAGCTCCGCACAATCCTGGGATCTTGGATAGCTGAGAAACGCCCTCCTTGTGCTCACCAGGCTGCAGTGGCCACCTGACTATAGCTGAGGGGACTGTCCTTTCTGGTCCCTTTCCTACCTGTGTTCTGCTTCCTTGTGGGGGAGAGTGGCCAAGAGACTCACTAGGTGGTCCAAGGGTTCTGTGGGCTGGGTGGGGGAGAGAATGAGCTTATTAAGTAGCATTGCACCTTCTAGGCTGGTCTAGCAATGGTGACAATAATTTGGAGCGGTCAGGAGACCAGTGTAAGAAGATGCCTGCCCTCCTGATCAGGTAGGTGTTAAGGTAAAGAAGAGTGAAGAATTTAAGCAATACCCTTTGAGCCCACTAGGTGTCGCCACCAAGACTACTTTCTCACCAGGCTTGGGAACAGGGAGGAGGCGTGGGACAGGGGGAGTGGGCTAGAGAGCATTTCTTGGGGATCTCTTCTCTCTGAAAGAGTCTATCCCCAAAGATGAGAAATAAATTTGACCAGAATAACTTGTATCATTTGTTCTCTCCATCTCTACGGGCTCTTTGCCATTAGCATTTAAACCCTCTCAAGTCTCTCTTTGTAAAAACATGTTCCTTGACCCACCATGCCTGCTCTAGTTACTGTGCCCTCTCTCACTTTAGTTCATGGCCAAACTTCTTCAAAGGCTTGACTCCACTTATTGTCTCCACTTCCTCATCTCCCATTCATTCCTTTTTTATTTTGTCTTGTTTCCCCAACTTTTCATCATGGAAAATTTCAAACATAGAAATGTTGAAAGATTCGTACAATGAATACTCTTAAACCTTTCTAGGTTCTATAATTAACATTTTGCTTTTGTTCTCCGTGTGTGTCTCTCTTTCTGCATGCACACACACACACACACACACACACACACACACACTTTTTATTTTACTAAGCTATTTGAAAGTAAGTTGTTTCAGCTGGAATCTCCCAAGAATGACATTCTTCTACACACCCACCATTCCATTGTCATACCTTAAGAAAATCAATATATTTCTATGAAATCTAATTTCCAGTCTATATTTATTTTCCCCAGGTCGTCTCAAAAATATCTTTAAAAAACGTTTAAAAAAGCCCTTCCTGGTCCAATCTAGTTCCATGTATTGCATTTGGTTGTTATATCGCTTTACTCTCTTTTAATCTAGAATAGTTCATTTTCTTTTTTAAATTTTTTTAAAAATTTATTGAGAAGGGAGAGAGAGAGAGAGAGAGAGAGAGAGAGAGACAGAGAGATCTGTTGCTCCACCCATTTATGCACTTATTGGTTGACTCTTATGTGTGCCCTGACTGGGGATCGAACCTGAAACCATGGCACATCAGGATGATGTGCCAACCAACTGAGCCAGTGCTGGACTAGTCACATTTTAATTGTTCAGTAGCCACAAGTGGCTAGCAGCTCCCAGTTGGACAACATAGTTCTAGTGGTTTTCTGGAGCATTAATATTCTAGCAGGGGTCCTCAAACTACGGCCCGCGGGCCACATGCAAATACAAATATTGTATTTGTTCCCATTTTGTTTTTTTACTTCAAAATAAGATATGTGCAGTGTGCATAGGAATTTGTTCATAGTTTTTTTTAAAACTATAGTCCGGCCCTCCAACAGTCTGAGGGACAGTGAACTGGCCCCCTGTTTAAAAAGTTTGAGGACCCCTGTCTAGAGAATAATACTTTATAGGTGATGTCAATAGCCAGAGGTTGGCCTATATTAGTGATGTCTGAGTTTGACTCCTGGATAGGGGGCTACTACCAGATCTCTCCATTAAAAATATACTTTTTTTTCTTTGCAGTTGTATCTGGTAATTTTTGCATCTTGAAAATATAGGGTGTCCCCATAAATGTATACACGCACTTCAAATAGTTATAAAGGCAGTGCTTATTAAAGTACATTTCATTTTCAAAATTGAGCTATCAACTGTCAAAGTGTGTGTACATTTTGGGGAGGATACCCTGTATACTGTGTATCCCAATCATTCACTCTTTGTAAAACATTATTTTTAAATGTGTTGTGTAATATTTTGATCATACAAAAAGTTTCAAGACTAACATAATGAAGACCTGTTTCTCCACCACTTAACTTAAGAAATGAAACATGACCCTACAGCTGAGGCCCCTGGTACCTGTCCTTGATCACATCTTCTTCGTTTCTCCCCAGAGGCAACCACTTTCCTGACTGTGGTATCATTTCCATGCATTTTTGTGAACTTTTACTACATATATATACATCTCAAAACAATATAGTGTTTTGCATATTTTTGGGTAACAGTTTTATTGAAATATAATTCACATACCATGTAAGTCACCTGGTTAAAGTATACAGGTCAATGACTTTTAGTCTATTCACACAGTTTGCAATCATCACCACATTCAATTTTTGAATATTTTCATCACCCCAAAAGAAACGCACTGTGCAAGAATGTTCATAGTAGCATTATTCAAAATAGCCAGAAAGTAGAACAACTCAATGTGTGTCAACTGATGAATGGAAAAACTAACATGTGGTATACCCATAAAATGGAATGTTATTTGGCCATAAAAAGGAATAAAGTACTAATACATGCTGTAACATGGATACACCTTAGAAACATTATGCCAAGTGAAAGCTGGATAAAAAAGATAACATATTGTATGATTCCATTTATATGAAATGTCCAGAATAGGCAAATCTGTAGAGACAGAGAGTGGATTGTGGTTGCGAGGGGATGGAAGGGGGGCAGAATTGGGAGAGACTGGTAATGAGTACAGGGTTTCTTTTTGGGGTGGTGGAAATGTACTAGAATTAGTAGTAATGGTTGCATAATGTTGTGACTATACTAAAAACCACCCAACTGTGCACTTTAAAGTGCTTAAGATGAGTTCATGTTATGTAGATTTTATTTACTTGACTTGTAGACATATCACTCCAATCTCTGTTTCCATCTTCACATTGTGTTCTCTCTTGTATGGGAACTTAGGGCTCACCCTAATCTAATGTGACCTAATCTCCATCTGGCATGACCTCAATTTAACTAATTACATCTGCAAAGAACTTAGTTCCAAATAAGGTCAAATTCTAAATGAATGTGAATTTTTGGAGGACATTATTCAACCCACTGCAAGATCCGAATTAAATGTTCTGACACGTGAAGTTATGACAGTGCCTAGCACACGGTAAGTACTGTGAAACAGTTACGGTCACTTCTTTGACCTAATTTCTTGCCTCTCCCATAGTTCTAGCTCTAACCACATCAAAATGCTGTTTTTGCTGGTATTTTATTTTCTTTAAAAAATGTTTTAATCCTCACCCGAGGAAATGTTTTTATTGATTTTAGAGAGAGGAAGGGAGAGGGAGCTGGAGAGAGAGAGAGAGAATGAGAGAAAGAGACATTGATCAGTTGCCTCCTGTATGTGCCCCAGCTGGGGATCTAACCCTCAACCTAGGTATGTCTTCTGACTGGGAATCAAACCTGAGACCCTTTGTCACGTGGTCCAATGCTCTAACCACTGAATATGCTGGTCAGGGCCAAAATGCTTTGTTTTTAGAATATGCCATGATTCTTGTTTCGCACATACCCTTCCTCTGCCTTGACATGTGTTCCCTCCCCTCTGCCCCTGGCCAATTCCTACTTACCCACCAGGCCTCACTTAGAAGTTACTTTCTTTAGGAAGCCCACTCCTAGCTCCCTAAATCTGGGTGAGCTGTCCCTGTATTCCACCCCAGTGGCTGCCGTTATCATAGAGTGATGTTATAGAGAATGGAAGCTTACATTAGCTGTGGTGGGTAGGGAAGACCCTCTGAAGCGGGAGCATTTGAGCTAAGGCCTGAAAAATGAGGATGAGGCAGAGTAAAGCCAACACACACACACACACACACACACACAGCCTTGAGAAACCACTTGGTTCGTTGCTGCAATAGGAAGCAGTTCTGCACAGTGTACAGTGAGCGAAGATGGAACAGAATAAAAATGAGGCTGAAGAGCTGGGAGTTTAGATTCACCATCTCCCTGGCCCAGGCACCCTGATTTCAGGCACGCAGGGCCACAGGCCTGAAAATCTTTACCTTCGCACCTACCGATCCCTATGTCTGGAATGTGGTCCTTGCCTTCTCTGATTAATAATGAAATTCGACTCATCCTTCAAAGCTGAGTTTAAAACTGTTTACGAAACCTTCTCCCATTCTTTCGCAGGAAGTAATCACTCCCTCGCCTCATGCCCCAGAGCCCATATGTCCCCATAGTACTAATCACATGCTGACTGTATTTCAGCGAGCTGTTTACATGCCAATCTGCCCCACCACGGGGAGTGCCCTGAGGCAGAGGCTGTCTCAGCCACCGCTGCAGCCTCTCCTGGTGCCTAGCTCGGAGCCTCGCCCACAGCAGGTGCTCAATGAATGTGTGACATTTACTTGACGAGTGGGTGGTGCTTAGCACTACTAATGGCAGAACAGGAGGAAAACAAAAATAATAACAACTTCTGGTTTAGCACACGTTTTCCCATTCATTACCTGATTGGAGCCTATGAAACCGTTGAGACAGGCACTATGAGCTCCGTTTTCTAGATATTAGCTGAGGTCCAAGGGCACATAGGTGGTATATAGTGGGAACTAAAGCCTACTCCTGTCTCCTTACTTCGGATTCAGAGGAGGGGGCCGGAGGGGAAAGACGATGGAGAGCATTTTGAAGATACAGGGCGTAAGGCAATGGGCTCGGCTGCAGGGGAATGGTACTTTGGTGGGTGGACTCGGGAGGGATCCCGTCGGCTGGGGTGGAGTTAGCAGCCCCAGCAGGGAGGGCACAGTATTCCTCTCCCCGCCTCAAGCAGCTGGAATAGGTTGCAGCACCATCCCCCAGCCCTGGGGCCCGGGAACCTCTGACCCTGCAAAGAGGAGCCGGGTGTTCACGGGTGTTCGGGTCAGGTGGCTAAGATGACGTTAATGCTGACATGTTAGCCGGGGGCCTGCCTCTCAGTTGCTATGACAACCGAAGCTTGACTCCTGGGGCCTTGCAAGGTTGACCGAGGCGGGGTCTTCGTTAACTCGAAATGAGGGAAGGACATTATGTGGTGTGTATGTGGATGCGCGCAGTGGAATAAAGACGAAAAAGAGGTATATTCAAGACCCTGTTTAGCTCACTGATTATCCACCTCGGAAATATTAGAATCCATCCGCGCAGTTTTAAAAAAAATCCCGATGCCTACACCGTCCCCCGGACCCGTTAATTCAACCTCTGGGAGTGCCGCTCGGGCATCACCATATATTTGTGTTCCCAGTTGATTACAATCGAAACCAAAGTTGCAACCCTTGCTCAGTGGTGGGAGGTGAAATTCTTGCGACCTTCCCAAGATGGCGGCCACCGGGCCGCTTCCGCTTCGACGTGCGCCGGCAGGAGGCGGGCTTTCCGGGGGCGCACGCGCGTAGCGTCGCTTCGCCCCGGGAGCCGAGCTCCTTTCCCCCCCGCCTCCATTTTGTTCGCGGAAGCAAAAAACAATATGATTCAATCTATTTCCGGCGACG
>NW_005871377.1:930307-986674 GCF_000147115.1 Myotis lucifugus
TGGGGACCGCAGAAGCGGCGCGGGGATCTCGCGGGGGAGTGGCGGCGGGCGCTGACCGCGAAAATGGGGAGGGCGGTTATTGAGAGGCAGGAATTGGGGGGATCCTGAGCTCGGGGCGAGGAACGAGGTAACCGTGCGCCAAGTGAGGGAGGCGGGGAAGGAAGACCTGTTGGGAACCGGTAGTTACCAGGATGCTCCGATGTCGGGAGGTCAATAGGACATTTGGGGGGTGAGTTGAGTGAAAACTGATGGTGGAGCGGTGGACGCGGGGAACTGGACGCTGGAGGGAAGGTGGAGGGCGTTCGTTTGGTGGGAATCCCCGTGGAGTCGAGGCTGGAAGAGGAAGGGTGGCGATGCCCCGGCCGCACCTGGAGGGGAGTGTGCAGCTCGGAGCGGGCTGCCAGGGGGGAAGGTGGAAGCATTAAAGTGTGAGACCTGGGCAGTGTGTGTGGTGGAGTTCTGATCAGGAAGGAACGTTCTTAAAAGATAACACAGCGGTGACGAACTGGAAGGACTGGTGTGGACTGCAGTTCGGAATTTTAAAGGGATTGGAATAATCTGTGACGGCTTTGGCTCTCCCAAGACCCACCTCCTTTGTCACGCTGTTGTTTTTTGCCTTACAATTTCTGTTTCTGAATGACCTCCTGAGTGCTTTTGGTGTTTTGTTTGTTTGTTTGTTTCCTCCTTTTACAAACCGCAAAAGAACCCGCAGGGAATAAGGACTGTTCTAGCACACCTATGGATTTACTCAGTAACTTTGAGGCAAATTGTTAAACCGTCTCATTTTTTTCCCCCCTTTGAAATATAGGTTTGGTCCCTCACGGCTCCTAAAAGATTGTGTTAGCCAAATGAGATCTTTATTTTTTAAAATTTTACTTACTGATTTTAGAAAGAGAGCAAGGAGAGAGAGGAAAACACCAATTCCACTTATTTATGCATTCAGTGGTTGCTATGCTTGTATGTGCCCTGACCAGGGCTTGAACCCACAACCTTGGCATAGGTGTATGACGCTCTGACCAACTGAGCTACCAGGTCCGGGCTCCCAAGTGGGACCCTTAGTGGTTCTAAAGAAGTGGTCTCTGAAAACAAGGTTGAGATGCTGCTATTGAGAAGACACGACTTTCTGGGTTTCTTCCTCCCAGCCCTCCTGCATTTCTATGCTGGGGAAGAGTTGGTGATTTGATACATGCCCCCCTCACCCCCCCCTCCTTTTTTTTTTAACTTTTCTCCTCAACTTTCAGTAGCCATGAATTTCATATTATTGTATTACATTGTATTGGCTGCCATCAAGATAGAGCTAGGGAAGTTAGAGTTAGGGTGAATGAGGTCTGTTGATGGAGAATAGGGGAGAATGCAGTCTAGCCACCCAGAATAGTTTACTCTTTAAAAATTTTTCCCCCCATTTCTCAATTACTTTGGTCTTGACAAACACTGATTTTCCTCATGATGTCTTTGAAAATTCACGGAAGTGTAATATTTTAGACCGTTGAGCCTTTTGTTTTGGTCCATTCGCTTTGGCCCTGTTGCCAGTTGGTGGAGACCAGTGTGCTTGTGGACAGTTTTAACTTTACTGTTAATCCTTTGAAATCTTGACTGTTTTAGCTGTTCCTTTGGGCATAATACCCTACATACTTTGCCCATAGGTGAACTTGTTTAGTGTAGAAGTATTCCTGAAAGTCTTGGCATTTCTGAAGTCTGACATGGATTTGTTTAAGGGTGGCAGTTCCCAATTCTCCCTTACACCTGATATCAGAGCAGTGTTTACTTAGCTAATACTGATTAGTTATGTTATGTCAGCACAAAGGGGAAATGCCGGGGAAGGGGGAAGGTGTTGAGAACAGTGGAATTTTCAGATTTTACTTTTAAGAAGGGAAGAGAGAAATCCTATTCCTATTAAAGAGAAAATTGTTAGGTGTTCTTTTTTGACCTCTTGAGCTCTTTGATAGTCACCAAGTGTACTTGACTCTTTTTTCCTATTGCTCTTGAAGTAATTCTGAAATTTGTGACTTGCTGGTTCAGGCTGTTTCAGCAAACCATAGTCTTCATACTAACTCCAGGAAGAGCTGCATGCTATGAAGTATGTACACTTATTTGGGAGTAAAAACCTACTTAATATTTTGCTGTCATTTCAACCTACAGTGTGTCTTTTGGTTTGTTTTTAGGAAGGTTTTGAAATAAGTTATAGAGGCTCAGAGCTTTGGGAAGGCTAATTGATTTCAGAGAGAAAGGGAGAGGAAGAGAGAGATAGAAACATCAATGATGAGAGAGAATCACTGATTGGCTGCCTCTGGAATGCCCCTCACCGGGGATCAAGCCCTCAACCCGGGCATGTGTTCTTGACAGGAATCGAACCCGGGACCCTTCAGGCCACAGGCCGATGCTCTATCCACTGAGCCAAACTGGCTGGGGCAGAAGGCTTTTAATATAGCCTGCTTGTTTAACCTAATGATTTCCCATTTTTTCCTGTCCTGTTATGTTTTTCCATTGCTCTACTTGAGCCAGTCCTAAGTGGAAATGGCAAATTACATATTTTTCCCCTCCTTTTTAGTCTCTGGTGGACTTCTTGTCTGTGTCACAGTTTGATACCACCAAATTGAAAGGATTCTTGATTTCTTCAAATGGGGTGGGTGACAGAAGCTGAGCGGGTTTCCTGGGCCAGAGAATGGATTATGTCAAAGCAAAGAATAGTTGCAGAAACACAAACCGGCATCTTGAAGCTGTGACTAACATTTTGGCAACATACTTCCCTTTGCCAAATAACTTCTTTTCTTCTTGAGTGTGATTGTTGATCTCCTTCTCAAAGTAGGCTCTTGTTGCTACTGTTCTTCACACAACTCCCAGCAGAAGTTGGCAGAGTTCCAGCTGACTGTCTCTAGAGGGATGTGCCCCGGATTAGAGTAGATGGCGTGTTCCATGTCAAAATGAGGTTTATTGGCAGATCCTGAGAACTGCTCTGCAAGGAAATAGAGGCAGTACTCTTCACTGAATGTGTTTGTATTCCTTTATGTTTTTCCTAAATTCAAATCTGTTTCTTATTCATCTGGTGATTAAATGCAGAATCATTGCCTCTGTCTAGCTTTGAAAGACCAAGGTACTGAGGAAGAGAGAGAAAAAGAGATTTCCGACATTTTTTTCTTCCACACTCACTCCCAAGCCTTTGAATTTGGGGAGCCACAGGCACTGCTTGGTATATTACAGAAGGGTATTTAAAACACTGCATCAAACTGTATGGAGAAAAACAATGTTAGTAGGAAAAAAAGGTGATGTATTTGCTAATGTCTGTGTCAGTCTTAGATTTTGACTTAACATGTGGAAAGAGCCTGTGGAGGCAAGTTATCAAATAGAGCCAGGAATTGGCTTCTAACTTGCCACTTAGGCTTGGCAAAGTTATAACAATTTAGAATGGCTATACTACATACTTTGTTCTACTTAGTAAATGCTCTTTTCAGTATTTTCTACTTAGTAAGTGCCCTTTTGTTTTTCAGGGGATAGTTAGTTGAAGATAACAGTGCCTCTGACAGGTCTTGGGGTGGATTGTGATGATCATTTCTTGTCCTATATGACAGAGGTTCTGGTAACATTGGAGACCCCTCAGCACATGCCCTCACCCCCCTACTGTCTCTGTCCACTGGTTATGCTCATATGCATGCATACAAGTCCTTTGGTTGATCTCTTACCCCCTCACCTCCCACCTTCCCTCATAGATTGGACAATCTGTTTGATGCTTCTATGTCTCTGGTTCTATTTTTGTTCATCAGTTTATGTTGTTCATTATATTCCACAAATGGGCAAATCTGTATTTTAAGGAATGTGTGTAGCTTTCCTCCCCATTCTTATCATTAATTTAAAAATTTTTTTTAGTTTTTTGAATTTGTGGATTCAAGTTAAGCTCCATTTAGATTTTGAGGCCCCTCAGTGGAAATAATTTATTTTTAGTCAGTGTTTATAATATGTCTTTAGTACAAATTCATCAACCTACTTTCTATGCTTATAGGAATGCTGAATTCCATAATCCCTTTTTTCTCCCAATAATCCCTCTAACTGTGAACCCACAAACTGAGTATGTGCCTTGGCTGGGAACTGAACCGAGGACTCTTTGCTGCACGGGATGATGCTCCAACCAGCTGAGTTATATGGGCCTTGGCACTGGTAGACATTTTAAATGTTTCCAGTCATCTGCTATGACAAACTGTGCTCCAGTGAATAATCATATATATTTGGCCTTTTGCGTGTGTGACTGTATCTGTAGGGTAAGTTACAAGGGTGGGTTAAAGTAGGTTGACAGTTGTTCGTATGGAAAATAATACAATAATTAATAAATATCAATACAAGAATAGCCCTGGCCAGTATGGCTCAGTTGGTTGGGCGTTGTCCCATGCACAGAAAGGTTGCCTGTTTAATTCCTAGTCAGGGTACATGCCCCGGTGTGGGTTCAGTCCCCAGTATGGCACATGCAGGAAACAGCAATCAATATTTCACTCTCACATTGATGTTTCTTGCTCTCTTCCTCTCTAAAAATCAATCAATAATAATAATACAAGAATAAATTCTGTGTTTTGTGTACTCACAACTATAAACCTACTTTTGCCCACTCCATATAAGTAGAGTTGCTGAAGCTGATTTTTTTGGGGGGCGGGGGGGCTTGTTATTTACTTATTTGACAAGAAGTTTTGAGCTGCTGTGTGCCAAGCACGGGGCTAGGTGCTGGAGTTATAGCAGTGAACAAAACTGACTCAGTCCCTGCACTCACGAAATTATGGTCTAGTGAGGAAGACCCATTAAACAAATAACTGCTTTTGCTGTGAATGCTTTGGAGCCCTTGCTGGTGTTCTCAGTGGTTAGAGCATTGGTTGGCACACTGAAGGGTTGCACGTTTGATTCCTCCACCCCTCCAGTTGGGGCATGCAGGAGGCAACCAATCAATGTGTCTCTTTCACATGGATGTTTCTCTCTCTCTCTCCCTCTCCCTCCCCACACCCCCTCCTCCTCCCTCCCTTCCTTCCACTCTCTCTAAAAATCAATGGAAAAATTATCCTTGATTGAGGATTAACAAACAAAAAAAGGCTTTGGAGACAGCTAATTGGAAGTCTAACCCAGGTTGATTGGGAAGGAGGGTAGTTAGGGAAGGTCTGTGAGGAATTGATTTAAAAAAAATCTTTTTATTGAGTTCAGAGAGGAAGGGAGGAGAGAGAGATAGAAACATCAATGATGAGAGAGAATATTGATCGGCTACCTCCTGCACACCCCACACTGGGGATCCAGCCAGCAGCCTGGGCATGTGCCCTCAACTGGAATCGGACCCGGGACCCCCCAGACTGTAGGGTGAGGCCTGTCCACTGAGCCAAACCGGCTAGGGCAGGAATTGATTTTTAAGGCTGAAACCTAAAGGATGAGGGGAGAACAAAAGACTGTTTTCGGTAGTGGACATGGCATAGGTGAAGATTCTGAGGAGGGAAAGAACATGGCTGTTTTGAAGAATTGAAGGAAGTTCCAGTGTGTCTGGACCTTAGAGAGTGAAAAGCAGAGAGGTAGGGGGCAAGGCTTCAGAGAATGTGAGCTCTCCAAAAATGAATAAATAGCATAGTGAATTTTGAGTGCAACCTTTATGGTAGAGATTTCTTTCTGTCAGTTCTTCCCACAGATATTAATTTACTGGTGTTAATATTAAAACCATCAATATAAAGAAATTTGATACTTATATAGTGGAACATGTTTTCTATAAGAATTTTCCTAGATAAATCCTATTTTAATGTTGATTTATTTTTAGGTCCTGCAAATTCAACTTGTGTGGCTGGATTAGGTCTTAAGATTTTAGGATTTTAGAAATTGGTTTAGATATTAGTGATTATTGGGGAACAATTCTTTTATTTTTTACTAGAGACCCAGTGCACGAATTTGTGCACAGGTGGGGTCCCTCGGCCTGGCTCGCGATTGGGGCTGATGGGGGCCATCTCACCCAGTCCCGATTGGGGCCGGCCAGGTGGAGGGACCGCAGGAGGTTGGCCTGCCCTGGGAGGTTGGTTGTGGGAGCTCACTGACCATCAGGGGCAGCTCCTACATTGAGCATCTGCCCCCTGGTGGTCAGTGCGCATCATAGTGACTAGTCAACTGGTTTCTTGTTTGACCCGTCTTAATGGTCGCTTAGGCTTTTATATATATAGATTTTTTTTAGAGAGATAGAAGAAGGGGGAGGAGAGAGAGAGACATTGATTTGTTGTTCCACTTAATTATGCATTCATTGATTGATTCTCATATATGCCCTGACCAGGGATCAAACCTGCAACCTTGGTGTATGGGTACGACACTCTAATCAACTGAGCTACTAGGCCAGCGTCTGGGGAGCAATTCTTAAATAATGGGGATGATGGAGTGTTAGTTTGCTAAACCTACTATTTAGGAAACAAAACCTACTTCTAGGGAATATTGACTATTTTTTTGGTAAGCCTTATGGGGCTAGAGAAAGAGCACAGATGTTCTTATTATGAACTGGTGAATATAATAGTCTGTCATACCCTTCTAGACCATATGTCTTAACGTGACACATGGCTCTTGTTGGACATACAAATGAATCAGTAGCCCAAGGGCCATTATGAAAAAGCATGAAAGCATTTTTATCTGCAAGTATATTGACTTTTTTCAGAAATCACAGTACTCTTCCTCAAAGCCCAGATGGGTCTGTTTGATTTAGTACCTTTATTGTGTAACTGGATCAGCTTGCCCCATTTTCATAACTTAAATTAGACTCTTGGTTTAGCTGCCCATCACTAGTGATCAAGGAATGAAAAATGTGCAAATTTTTCTAGCATTTCAGCCAGGAACATCTGTGTATCTGATGGCTTAAGGGTATTAGAGTGAGAGAGAAGAGACTCCTCAACAATGAAAGTCACAGCTTTGTTAGTAGATTATCTGTGGTGAGTTGGGACTTAATATATTATCTTTGAATGGAGGCATGACACTTCTCTCCATGTGAATTCTGGATCAACATTTCATGGAACATCTGTTTAAGTTTTTTTTCAGGCCTTTTCATACTGGAGACTGTCATCACTGCATTTGCCTTACTTCTGACTGCTCTCGGCATATGCTTTCCTACTTTTACTAGAGGCCTGGTGCATGGATTGGTCTACCGGTGGATTCCCTTGGCGTGGCCTGCGGGGATCAGCCGAAACCGGCTCTCTGACATCCCCCAAGGGGTCCCAGATTGCAAGAGGGTGCAGGGCCTCTAGTATGCATATCTTTGGTTAATCTCTGCCCGCCCTCTCCCCTCCCCCCTCCCTCTGAGATTCATCCGTCTGTTTCATGTTTCCATGCCTGTACGTTGAGCGTCTGCCCCCTGGTGGTCAGTGTGCGTCATAGCTACCAGTTGAACGGTCGCTTAGGCATATATATATATATATACCAAAGGCCCGGTGCACAGATTTGTGCACCAGTGGGGTCCCTCGGCCTGGCCTGCAGGGATCAGTGGACCTTCGCACCGCCGCAGCCCGGCCTTACCCGCCAGCTCATCAGGCTCCAACCCGCTCCAACCCGCTATCCACATCGATCCCGCACAGCATGAAGTAGTGTGCAAAGTAGCCGGTGGCCAGGGAGGAGCCCGAGCCCAGGCTGGGTGCTGCGCCACTCCCGCTCATCCCGGCCCCGCTGCACCTGCTGCTGCTTGGGTGTGCTGGGGGAGTGCCCACAGGAGAGGCTCGTGCTGCGCTCACCAACCATGAGCCTGGCGCCCTTCTGTCAGCTGAGCGGCACTCTTGCTGTGGGAGCTCCTGTATTGAGCATCTGCCCCCTGGTGGTCAGTGCATGTCATAGATACTGGCCGGTCATCTGGTCGCTTAGGCTTTTGTATATATATAGATAGATATTTGGGGTGTGCTAATGAAGAATGGCACATGGAAGTTGAGGGCTAGTGATATGATGAGATGTGGCTAGCCTAGAGTGAGAAAAAATTTTTTGTCATCAATAACTAGGTCTCAACTTATCTTGTAATCACCTTTTAACCTAATTAATAGTTTCTTAGAACTTGTAAAGATGTTTGTTAACAGATATTGGTTATTTTTTGTTTTTTAGTTAGTGCATTAAATTGAAAACAAGTCCTAATAAGGATCTAAGGTAACTGATTGTAAGATCTATCCCTCTATTTTTGTGCTTACCTTTACAATTAATTTTGGTCATGACCTGGAAGTTCCTCAGATATTTGACCTGTGGTGTAGGGAAGCTCTGGTATGGTGAACATTGTTTGGTTACACCCACGTTGTGGCAGAGATTCAGGTCACATTAGGCAGTCTGCTTCCATTAGCGTTGAATTCAAGACACGGGTTCTAGAATCAAGCGTAATAGCCCGGGATCTCTTTAATGGTTCCAGGGGTTTCTAGCTAAATATCGGTACCGCACCTGTCCTGCAATGTTGACAATCTCATCAAAAGTGAGTATTTCCACTGTGCTTAATGCTTTTTTGCTTCTGTCTCCTGGCAGTTCTTTGAGGGCTTTGATGATCAGGGCAGAGGCTGAAGGCTCTTCCTCAATCTCGGTCTGTTCTGAATGGTCACCTTCACTGTAATCCTTACACCCTTCCAATCGCTGGTTGCTTTGGCGATGTCATCACCAATCTTTGCTTGGAGACAGGCCAGGGGGCCATTCTTAGGGGTCAGGGCAGACGTGGCACAAACTTCCCCACCGGTGCACCTCCGGTATATGACTTTGATCCTGTTGGGGTGGAACTTCGTGGCATGGGAAGTGGAAGTGGCTTGTGTTGGATGAACCCGGACTCAGGATGACTAAAGCAAGTTGCACCTAAGCCGCCTCTGAGCCAAAAGCCAAAAAGCTCAGAATTTTATATATAAATATTTTTATATGTTGTCACAAATTCTGTTTTGTTGACTTTGATTCCTACTTCCATGCCAGAGGTTTTCTTCATATGCCTGATAATTCTTGTCTACCTGTTCATGAGGCACTTGTTCTGAATATGGAGCCCTGGTTCATCAAGTGGTGGGTGCCCCTTCAGAGTGAATTGGTGGCTGGTCAGTTTCCTCAGAGAGGATCCTCCACTCTTGCCTAGAGAGTATGTTCAGCAGCAGGTGTTTTGGGAGCCAAGGCAGAAAAGAGAGGTGGGGGAGAGGAAAGTAAAGGTAGATTTTTATTTGACCCCCTATTTTCAGCTTGGCACGCCTGCCCTTAGCTATGACTGGTCCCTTGGTTCAGAGGCCCTCTGATTCAGCTTCTCCAATCTTCTGCCTGGCAGTATGGGCAAGGGAAAGGGGATGGAGGAATCTATTTCTTATACAGATTTTCAGCCAGTTCTCCTGTTTTAGTCCCTCCTCTTTTCCTCCATCCAGAGGTACTAGGTGCCTCCAATTTCTGAGCCTTTTCTGAAATTCTGTGGTAGGAATCTGCTTCTTTCCACTGCAAGTGTTTAGCATTTTCCTTTCTGTAAAGTTATTGATCACTAGTGCATCTGCTTTCCAGCTTCCAAAATTTTTTAAAAATATATTATTGATTTCAGAGAGGAAGGGAGAGAGAGAGAGAGAAACATCCATCATGAGAGAGAATCCTGCAAGTCCCCCACTGGGGATCGAGCCTACAACCTGGGCATGTGTCCTTGACCGGAATCGAACCTGGGATCTTTCAGTTCATAGGCCCACACTCTATCCACTGAGCCAAACCAGTTAGGGCTCCAGCTTCCAAAATTTTGTTGACATCTCTCTTTCTGGTGTTTCTCCTTTCCTACTTTCTTTGTTTTTCTGTGTGGGGTTTTTTTTGTTTGTTTGTTTATGTTTTTAAGAAAAAGATCTCTCAGCATAATTTTAATGGTGTTTTATGATAAAAATGCATGCAGCGTATTCATGTTTAGCCAATATACTCATTAGCTATTTCGTGCTGATAGTTATTCAGATAGTGTCTGTGCAGTTACTCCTTTAGTATTTTCCAGACTTCCCTACCATCAAGAATTGTTGAATATCAATTCTCTCTTCTGGGAAACTTAGGACTTTAGAAGGTCAAGGATTAGGGCCCAGGAATCTCTCTGTATTTGTTTTTTTAACAAATGCCCTAGGTTGTGTGTTGACTTCAGGCAAGTTTGGAAACTGTTTTAGAAAGGTCTTCTAAACCATTTATTGCTATCTTAAATCTCCAAGGCAAACTCCTTAGGCTTCCCCTAATTTTGCTTTTGTATTCAGACTATGTTTTAGTCTGTCTAGCTTTGGTCTGGATTTCTAAATTAGAATGTGTGTTCTTCATCTGATTAATTCCTCTCTTCTCTAGTTAAATGCTGGCTGATGGTAGTAACTTTGGCCTTGTGTGACTCCATTTTTTAGCCAGCATTTCTAAATCCACTGGTTCCTGGGATGTGTGGGTGGGGAGGAAATAATAGTTATGAACATTGAGCTACTTTCTGCATCATTTCGTTGTCCAAATCCAGGAATTTTTTTTTAACACTTAAAGATTTTGTTGTTGTTGTTAATCTTCACCCGAGAATATTTTTCATTGATTTTTAGAGAGAGTGGAAGGAAGGGGGAGAGACAGAGAGAGAGAAACATTGATGTGAGAGAGAAACATCGATTGGTTGCCTCCCCCACAGGCCAACCGAGGCTGGGGATTAAGCCTACGACTAAGGTACGTGCCCTTGACCAGAATCCACCCTTCAGTCTGCAGGCCAACGCTCTATCCATTGAGCCAAACTGGCTAGGGCTGACATCACTTTAGATGGGAGGACTTGGCTCCTGGGTTACCCTGTATTTGGGGATAACCTGTGGTACCTGATATTTACCACATCAAGTGTGTGAATAAGTAGACTCCTGACTTTACATTTTTAGGGCTTTTAAAAAGTAATCTGGGACAAGAGGAAAGAGTCATGGAGAAAAGCTGCATTATTGGGATGTATACTTATGTTTTTATTAGAGAAATTATATGTGAAAGGATTTCATTATGTAGTTATATATTGTTGTTTGGCCTCCTTCCTTCTGTCTTCCAGGGTTATGTGCTGCTTGTAACTGAAAAATCATTGATCTAAAGAGTAAAACATCCAGGTTTAGTTGTAGAATTCCTAGGATTTTCAGTTTCAATATTCACAGTGGGTATGTGATTTTTATTACTTGTTGGATCAATCAGATTTGCTGCATAGTTGAATTGTCCATGATTGAAAAATGCCTGCAGTTGGAAATAGGATTTTCCCCCCCTTCATGGAGTAACCTTGAAATTTTAATTAATTCTATCATGATAGAAATCTGTTTCATCAGAGGTTTGACTGAATTGAATTTCAAGGGGGAGAAGAGTGCTGAGGATTATTCTCACATTATACAAAGCCTTTGGTGGTAGGGAGGGTAGTAAACTTTGTATAACGTGGAAGTTATTCTAGCCCAGGGGTGGGCAAACTTTTTGACTCGAGACTGGACCGGAGGGCCGAAACAAAAGCATGGATGGAGTGTTTGTGTGAACTAATATAAATTCAAAGTAAACATCATTACATAAAAGGGTACGGTCTTTTTTTTTTTTTTTAGTTTTATTCATTTCAAACGGCCGGATCCGGCCCGCGGGCCGTAGTTTGCCCACGGCTGTTCTAGTCTGTTTCCTTGTATTTTAAAACAAAAATGCTTTAGTGGAGACCCTCTACTGCATAATGCCCTAGAACACATGGAGGTGTGTTCATAATTCTGTGTTGACATCATTCCCATGTAATTATAGGGACCTGTTTGGCTCCTGCTGTTCGTTAGTCTCCGGGAGAGGCATGTGAATACTCTCAGGTAGCTCTGGCTCTTCTCCCATGTTGGGGTTCTTTAGCTTAGGAGCTGGAGGCCATTATGCCACTATGGTAATGAGCTCCGCCTCCCATGCTATACTGCTTCTCAGGAGCAAAGTTGAAGGGCAGGTCTACAGGAAGGCAGATTATCATCAGGTAACTTTTAACCCTGGAAAGCTTCCAGATGGTACATAGGTCCCTAGTTGTGCTTAAACCAAGAGATCAAGAGCAGTCTGGGATTAATGAAATAACTGATTGAATTTATGGTTTCCTGTAGGTGTGAAGCTGTTGGTTCGTTTAGACTTTGGGGTATTATAGGCATATTAAATGGAGAAGGGTACTACTTTTTGATTTGGAGGATGACCTATAAGGCCTCAGATTTCATTTCCTGCCACTCTTATCACTGTATTCTAGCTACCCTGGTCTTCTTACCAGTTGTCTAACACATTAAGCTCATCCCCATCTCAGTGGCTTTTCACTTGCTGTTAATTCTTTTTGGAATGCTCTTCTCTGAAATGGTCATAGGGCTTGCTCTGCTCATGGAGACACTTCTTTGATGAGCCAGCCACTCATCTCTGGCCTCCTCTCCCTGCAATTCTTTCTAAAAGAACGCTATACTTCACCCTATCCCTACAATTCTCCCTTTGTGATTTCCTGGTGTGTGTGTTTTACTTATCAGTAACTGAGATAATGAGTAATTAAAGCATAGTGATTAATCACAAAAACAATATGTAATTATATATGTGTTTTCCGATGGTCTTAGGCGACCCCTGTGAAAGGGTTGTTCAACCCCCAAAGGGGTCGCAACCCACAGGTTGAGAACCGCTGCACTAGAATGTAAGCCCCAAGATTGTAGAAAATTGTTTAGCTTCTAGAACAGGGTTTATGACCCTCAGCATTATTACTAGTATTATTTTTTTTAAATATATTTTATTGAATTTTTACAGAGGAAGGGAGAGGGATAGAGAGTTAGAAACATCGATCAGCTGCCTCCTGCACACTCCCTACTGGGTATGTGCCCGCAACCAAGGTACATGCCCTTGACCGGAATCGAACCTGGGACCCTTGAGTCCACAGGCTGACGCTCTATCCATTGAGCCAAACCGGTTAGGGCTACTAGTATTATTTTTTAAAAATATTTTTATTGATTTCAGAGAGGAAGGGAAAGGGAGAGATAGAAACATCAATGATGAGAGCACAACCTCTTTTTATATATATATACCTACTGATTTCTAATCTGATATTACTAATACATTGTGAATGGCTTGTCATTTTATTAAATGTTAGTGATATATCATTAAAATATTTTTACTGTACTAAAACTATGGGAAAAATTAGAGAATACCAATAAACATAGAAAATGTTACAAGTATCTATAACTTTTGTTAACATAGATTGGCTGCCTCCTGCACATCCCACACTGGGGATCAAGCCCACAACCCAGGCATGTGCCCTGACTGGGAATTGAACCGTGACCTGCTGGTTCATAGGTTGACACTCATCCACTGAGCCACACCAGCTGGGCAACCTCAGCATTATTGACATTTTCGCCTGGATAATTCTTTGTTGGGGGGAGGGGGCTATCCTATGTGTTATAGAATGTTTAGCAGCATCCTTGTTTTCTGTCCACTAGATGCCAGTAGCATCCCTCATTGGTGTCAATCAAAACTGTCTGTAGACATTGCTAAATGGCTCCTGGGGGACAAAATCACCCAGCTGAGAACCACTGTAATAGAACAACTGGAGGCCTGGTGCATGAAATTCGTGCACTGCAGGGGGGGGGGGTGCGGATTGTCCCTCAGCCCGGCCTGCGCCGTCTTGCAGTCTGGGACCCATTGTTCCTTACTGCTTGCTGCTCCTTACTGCTCGGCTTGCTGCTCCTTAGTGCTGCCGCGGAGGCAGGAGATGCTCCCACCACCGCCGCTGCACTCGCCAGCCGTGAACCTGGCTTCTGGCTGAGCAGCACTCTCCCTGTGGGAGCACACTGTCCACCAGGGGGCAGCTTCTGCATTGAGCGTCTGCCCCCTGGTGGCCAGTGCGCATCATAGCGACCGGTCATTCTGGTCGTTACGCCATAAAGGTCACTTAGGCTTTTATTATATAGATAGATGCTTTGGCACCTGGTGGGTGCTCAATAAATATTTATTGGATGGTAGGTGAATTCATGAATGAATGAATTTAGCAAGTTAACAAATTTTAGAACATTGAACTATGTGCATAGCCTCATGTTTCTCTAGATACCTATTCTTCTGTCTTTTCTGTTTCTGGCACATTGATCCAATAAACACCTATTAGAATGGCCAAAATCTAAAACACTGACAACACCAAATACTGACAAGAATGTGGAGCAGCAGGAACTCTCTTCATTGCTCTTGGGAATGCAGAATGTTACAGCCACTTTGGAAGGCAGTTTGGCAGTTTATTACCCTGTGATCCAGCAATCATGCTCCTAGGTACAGGCAGTCCTCGGGTTACGTCAGACTCGACGTACGTCTTTTCGTGGTTATGTCGCCATCTCCCATTTATTTATAAAAAAAAAGTTCCATCATTTCGACGTATGTACATATGTGCTTTATGTTTTTTATTATTTATTTACCACAAGTAAAGGAAAGGAATTGTTATCTTTTAAATTTTTTTTACTGTTTCACTTCATTACTGCTGTGTATGTGCTTCATGTGAGTGACATAGGTGCTTATTTAAGTGGGTTCTGACTTACGGCGAAAATTGTGTTACGGCCGTAGGAATAGATCTCTGACGTAACCCGAGGACCTACTGTATTTATTCAAATGAGCTGAAAACTTATGTCCACGCAAGGATATTCATAGTCGCTTTATTCATAATTGCTAAAGTTGGAAGCAACCAAAATATCCTTCAGTAGGTGAATGGATAAATAAATTGTGGTACGTACAGACAATGGAATATTATTCAGCACTAAAAATGAATCAGCTATCCAGCCCTGAAAATACACGGGAGAAACTTAAATGCCTAAGTAAAGGAATTATGATTCCAACTATATGACATTTTGAGAAAGGCAATTCTATAAAGACAATAGATAAGTGGTTGCCAGAGATTGGGGGGAAGGATAGTTGAATAGATAGATCATAAATTATTTTAGGGCAGTGAAACTCTTCTGTATGATAATACAGTGGTGGGTAATTGTCATTGTACATTTTTCACAACCCATAGAATGTACACCAGGAGTGAACTCCAATGTAAACTGCACTTTGGGTGATAATGAGGTGTCAATATAGATTCCATTGTCACAAAGGGACCACTGCAAGGTGTAGATAATTGGGGAGGCTTGTGTGTGTGTTGGGGTAGGGGGGAGGATGCAGGGGTATATGAGTGCTGTTTGTACTTTCTATTCAGTTTTGCTTTGAATCTAAAAAAATAAAATTTATTAATTAAAAAATATTAAAACAAAAAGAATAATAGGTATCAGAGACTATAGGTGCCTTACGAAGCCTAAAATATTTATTATCTGGCCTTTTATAGAAAAATTTACCAAACTCTGGACTATATCACAGTGGAACTAGTAAATGAGGTGCTTAGTTTCTCTGGTGTCATGCCCAGTCCCCTAGTTCTCCTGGTACTCGATGTCTCTAATGGCAAAGTTCTCATGAATTTTTATTTCATTTGCAGGTATATGAGTGACCTAAAGCTGCAAATTAAAACGGAGAGAGAGCAGTGCCAACTGCGAGCTGGGCAAGAATGCCAATTCCTCCTCCCCCTCCACCCCCTCCTGGTCCTCCTCCACCTCCCACTTTTAATCAGGTGGGTAATCCTGCCACTCGGCTATCTCAAAACCTTAGTGGATATTTAAGCCATCTGGTATAAGCCATACCGTACTCAAAGACTTGTGGTGCAGGAAGATGGAGAATAAACAAGTCAAGTCTTATCAATTAGTTTTGATATTTGAGAGGTCTTCTGAGACCATAATAGCTTCTTGTTTTCTTGTCCTGGGTCAGTCTAAATCAGCGGTTCTCAACCTGTGGGTCGCGACCCCTTTGGCGGTCGAACGACCCTTTCCCAGGGGTCGCCTAAGACCATCCTGCATATCAGATATTTACATTATGATTCATAACAGTAGCAACATCACAGTGATGAAGTAGCAACGAAAATAATTTTATGGTTGGGTCACAACATGAGGAACTGTATTTAAAGGGTCAGAAGGTTGAGAACCACTGGTCTAAATGGATATTTGGACAGGTGACATCAGAGTAGGAACTGATGTTTCCCTCCTAAAGCTTTGTTCTTAAAGGTCAGTACATCATTTCTTTGGCATCTTTGAGAAAAGGGGTAGCAATTTCTGGTCGTTGATTCTTTGCAACCATTTCATCTTCTCCAAATCAGTTAGTTTTCAAACCAAATCAATCAAGTCTAACACCCCATCAAGAAAGAAAGGAGTTTATGGAATGTATTAGTAAGAAGACTTAAAGTGTCAGTAATGGGATGTTTAAAACCAGTGGAGCAGGGAGAGGTGGAGAAGGCCTCAGGGGTGATCAGGGCCGGCAGCCAGGCACTGGCAGTGGGTGCGAGCGGCGGCTCCAGTGCCGGTTGCGGGTGTGAGTGGGGCTGGCACCGGCAGCAGGTGCGAGAGGTGGCTGCCAGCCCCGATCGCTCTTCAGGAGCAGGGGAAGGTGGAGAAGCCCTGAGGGGCGATCAGGGCAGGCAGCGGGTGTGAGCCGCAGCTCCGGCGCCAGCAGCAAGCACGAGCTCGGGGTGGGACTGCGGCGTGGGAGCAAAGAATTAATTTTCAGTAACCACCAGAGGCTCGCCCTGATGACAGCGACCCGCGCCCTGCCTCGGTCTGGCTCCCCCCACCCCGCCCCCATCTGCTCCACCATCCCACCGCAGGCAACGCCCGCCATGTTCTGCGCACGCCCCCTGGTGGTCAGCGCACGTCATAGTGACCAGTTGTTTGGTTGTTCTGCCGTTTGGTCTATTTGCATATTAGCCTTTTATTATATAGGAGATTATAAGAAAACTAGAAAATACAGATAAACATAAATAATTCTTACCAGAAGTTAACTTTTGCTAGTATCAGTGTGTATCCTTCCAGAAATTTGCTGTGTGTGGGTTTTTCTTCCAAATGAAATCTAGCTACTGTGCATTGAACTTTTTAATTTTGTTTTGTTAATCCTCTCCTGAGGATATTTTTCTATTGACTTTTAGAGTGGTAGGGAGGGGAGAGAGAGAGAGAGAAACATTGATGTGAGAGACACATCAATTAGTTGCCTCCCGTATGCTCCCTGACCAGGGCTAGGGATCTGAGAACAAGTCTACAACCAAGGTACGTGCCCTCAACCCTTTAGTCCAAGGGCCAGCGCTCTATCCACTGAGCAAATCCAGCTAAGGCCATTGAGCTTTTATTATGCACCAGACACTCCTAGGCTCTTGACAAGTATTGTCATTTCTAAAAACTACCTCGTGAGGTAAGTTCTTAGGTTACTGATAGAGAAAACTGGAATCATGCTATAAATATTGTTTTATAATGTTTTTTACTTGATTGTGGTAAACATTTACTATCATGAAAAGATATTTACTTATACTTCTTTAAGAGCTTATCTGGCATCCCATTGTTGGTTATCATTGTTCTTTTTGGTTTAACTTCTAGATTATTTTCAGTTTTGTGCTATTATAAACTGTGTTTTTGCTATAGTATTAACATGTTTGTGCACTTATTCAATTGTTTTCTTAAAGTCAGTTCCTAGAAGTAGAATTCCTGTGCTAGACTTTTAAAAGGTGTTTAACACATAAATCACTTTCTAGAAAGATCATACCAACTTATCTAACTGCAGGTAGTACAAAAGAGTGCCTATTTCCCTGAATCCTTATGACCACCATTGGGCAGTAGTTATTCTACACATTTTTTGAACATTTGCCAGGTGCCAGGCACTGTACATCACTGCTCACTGGTTCCTGCCTTCATAAAACTAGCATATTTTTGTTTGTTAATCCTCACCGAGGATATTTTTCCATTGATTTTTTTTAGAGAGTGGAAAGGAGAGGGAGAGACAGAGAGAAACATCAATGTGAGAGGGACACATTGATTGGTTGCCTCCTGCATGCACCTCGACCAAGGCCAGGGAACCTGCAACCGAGGTACGTGCCCTTGACTAGAATTGAACCCAGGACCCTTCAGTCCTCAGGCTGACGTTCTATCCACCAAGCCAAACCGGCTAAGGCAAAGCTAGCATCCTTTTTAGTTACAATTTTAACCTTCACTAATGTCATAGGTAGATAATGATAATGAGTTTTACCCTGTATTTCTTTTATTGTAGTTGATTTTTTTTCATATTTGCTGGCTTTTTTATTTTTATTTTTTAAATATATTTTTATTGATTTTAGAGAGGAAGGGAGAGGGAGAGAGACATAGAAACATCAGTGATGAGAGAGAATCATTGACCGGCTGCTTCTTGCCAGCCCCTCACTGGGGATTGAGCCAGCAACCCAGGCATGTGCCCTGACTTGGAATCGAGCTGTGATCTCCTGGTTCATAGGTTGACACTCAACCATGGAGCCACACCAGCTGGGTTCTTTGATTTCTTTTACAGAGTATTGTTCATATTCTTTGCTTATTATCCTGTTGATTCCTAAGTCATCTTTGTATTTTAATGCTCTATAGATTTAGGACACTATCTTTTGTGTCTATCGTATGTTACATTTGTCACAGATGATTTTTCCTCTCAGTATATCACCTGTTTATTTACTTATATTCCTAATAAATAATTGTACTAAGCAAATCTATTGATCTTTTCCTGTCTTTTATTTTTCTTTTCCTGTATTTTAGTTGTCATATTTAGAATGTTTTTCCCTTAGCAATTTTTTAAATATAGTATTTCTATAGTTTTTACACTTAAATATTATAATTCAGCTAGAATTGTTTGAGAATAAGCTGTGAGGTAGAAATGTATTTAACTTTATTATTTTTTTTTCAAAAATTACCAGTGTTATTAACATCTTGTATTTAATAATCTATTCTTTCTGATGAAATATACTTTTATTATTTCTTATATAGATCTGGGCCATTTATCTTGCTGTCTATCCCTGTGTTCCTGTTGTAGTTGGTCATAGCATGTTTCAACATTTAAATGAGATAATGAACCCCTAGCAGGGGTTCAGTAGATGTTTGCCTTGATGATGCTGATATATCTAAAGCATCTAACACACAACCCTAGTGCGTTAGGTATTCAATAAGTATTAGTGCAGGCCTCCAATCAGAGACATCTGAATAGGAGGTACAATAGGAGCAAAAGGACTAAGAAGAATGGTAATGTACATTACCATGGTGTGATGTGTGGCATATATATCTGATTAAGTTAGATAGGTATCTCATGGAACCCTCAGTTTGGCTTAAGGCATTTATCCCAAGCTTGTGATGAAGGGGACTGTTTATGCTGAACTTCTTATATATTCCTCTTCCTCTAGGGAAACACAGAGCAGATCAAGCTGAGTAGAGATGAGCAGCGGGGTCGAGGTGCCCTCTTACAGGACATCTGCAAAGGGACCAAGCTGAAGAAGGTGACCAACATTAATGATCGGAGTGCTCCCGTCATAGAGAGTGAGTCTAAGCCTAGGATTGATTTGAAAATTTGGCTGGGCTGTCATTTTTATTGCTGGGTCTTGAGTGGGCAAGTTTTTTCCTGGGATGTCTTTTGATGATCTTCCCGTAACTTAGGAAAATCTTTTCACCTTTGGGAAGCACTCTCAGTAAGACTTCCGTCTCCTAGGGTCACTAGTGCTTGTTATGCTTGTTAGGGCACATCCTTGGCTGTTCTCTGAGGAGACCACTACAGTCCCCAAAACCGCTCAGCGGAAGCCAGTGATGAGTTCATAACTGCTGCAAGTGTCCGTTCCGAAAGGCCACTGGAGAGTGTGTTCACACCTGTGTCCCTGGCCGTTCTCCCCTTATAATCCTTGACTGTGAGAGCAGAGCCCAAGGAACTCTGTTGAACGTGTCTTTCTCCAGGTTATCCCTCTGGCCCAACCAAATAAGGGAAGACTGGCTCCTTGTTCCTTTTGTTGTTTTTCTTTCATCGCAGCAAAGACTTTCATCCCTACATGAAGCTGTGGAGCAGAGAGGCTTCACTTTTATTTTTTTAATGCAAAGGCAAAAGCAAGATTGGCTTGTTTGCAAATTAGAACCCAAATAGAAGAGGAGTTTTTCCTCAGGATTAAGTTGGTCACCAGCTTGGAGCATATGAAATGAAAGCTCTGATGGTATGCTTTCCAGAACCCAAAGGAAGCGGTGGTGGTTATGGCTCTGGAGCAGGTGCCCTGCAGCCCAAGGGCGGTCTCTTCCAAGGAGGAGTGCCGAAGCTCCGCCATGTGGGAGCTAAGGACGTTTCAGGTATCTGATAAGTACTTTCTTACAATATTTCCCAAGTGCATTCCTTTCCTACTGGTCCCAAGTGGTTCATCTGGGGTTGAGGAATGTGGTAGAGGTGGGAGGAAGGAGAGGGAGCAGGGGTGAAGTTATAGAGTAGATTAAAGCAAAGGCATTACATAAAAATGTATTCAACTTATATCAGCAATATTTGTTAGTGGGCCAGATTAAAACCCAGTACTATACAAATACTTTCCCTGCTGCTGTGCAAGGAAGTGAGGCTGGGTGACTTAGAGATACTAACCAATGTATCTCTAGCTCTGTTGACCCAGTGTGCTGTCTGGTCTGTTTGTAGAGAACCTAGCTGGTAAGCCAGCCCTGCAAGTTCCCAGTTCTCGAGCTGCTGCCCCAAGGCCTCCAGGGTCTACAGCCAGTGGGCGCCCTCAAGATGATACCGACAGCGGCCGAGCCTCACTCCCAGAACTGCCCCGGATGCAGAGACCTTCATTACCGGACCTCTCTCGGCCTATCACCACCAGCAGTCCGGGCATGAAGCACAGCTCCTCTGCCCCTCCTCCGCCACCACCAGGGCGGCGTGCCAACGCACCCCCTGCACCTCTGCCTATGCACAGCAACAAAGCCCCAGCCTACAACAGAGAGAAACCCTTGCCACCCACACCCGGACAAAGGCTTCACCCTGGTCGAGATGGCCCTCCTGCTCCACCCCCAGTCAAACCACCTCCTTCCCCTGTGAATATCAGAACGGGACCAAGTGGCCAGTCTCTGGCTCCTCCTCCTCCGCCTTACCGCCAGCCTCCAGGGGTCCCCAATGGACCCTCTAGTCCCACTAACGAGTCAGCCCCTGAGCTGCCACAGAGACACAATTCTTTGCATAGGAAGACACCAGGGCCTGTCAGAGGCCTAGCACCTCCTCCACCTACTTCAGTCTCTCCTTCTTTACAGAGTAATAGGCCACCTCCCCCAGCCCGAGACCCTCCCAGTCGGGGAGCAGGTAAGTGCCTGCACACACTTTTTTTCCCTAACACACTGAGAGTTGAGCTTCTCTTTTCTCTTCACTCTTTCCCCCAGAGCTCTCCTTTAGTGACTGAAGATAAGAATTCACTTACTCATTCAACAGGCTTATTGAGTGCCTTTTTGTGAGTCAGACTTTTTTGTTAGGGAAACAGCAATAAATAGAAAATGTAAAAAAATCCTGTTTTAGCATATAGTCAAATTAGTAAAAAATATATTTAAAAAATATATATACTAGTATGTAAATACATAGTATGTAGGTGCTTTAGAGAAATACAAAGCAGAGAAGGGGGATAGGATATACTGGGGTGGGATGGGGTGATGATATTTCCAGTTGCAGGGGTGGGGATGAGGTTAGGGTCAGTTTGGTAAAGACTGAAGACGGTATGGGAATAAGCTAAGCAGGCACTGAGAACAGCAAATGCAAAGACATTGAGACTGGACTAGAATGAGTGAGGGGAAGCGTGGCAGAACATGGGACCAGAAAGCTAGATTTCCACGGGAGAACATTGTAAGACTTTGTAAAGACTTAGGTTTTTACTTTGTTTCATATTGGAAGCCACTGGAGGGGTTGGAACAGAGAAGTAGCATATATTTACCTTTAAAAAGGTCACCTTAGTTAAGCTGGTGTCGTTCAGTGGTTGAGCATCAACCTATGAACCAGGAGCAGTCACGGTTTGTTTCCCGGTCAGGGCACATGTCTGGGTTGTGGCTCGATCCCCAGTGGGCAGAAGGCAGCCAATAAGTTATTCTCATCACTGAAGTTTCTATCCCTCTCTCCCTCTCCCTTCCTCTCTCTGAAGTCAATAAAAACATATTTTAAAAAATAAAATAAAAATGTCAGCTTTTATGTTGAGAACAGACTGCGGGAAGACAGAGGTGGCAAAAAGACGCCACTTATGAGGCTATTGCAAGAAACGGCAGGTGGGTAGGACCACAGCGGGTTTGGGGGAAGATACTCAGTTTTGGACAACTCAAGTTTGAGATGCCTACTAGACGTGCAAGAGGAAATAATTAATTGGTGATTGGCTATCAACTCAGAAGTTCAGAGGAGAGGTCTGGGCTAGAGAGAGAAATTTGAACGATATTGAAAACCACATGCTGAGTCAGATCACCCAGGTAGAGAGTATAGAGAAGAGGTCTAAACCTGGGGGCCCTCCTAGATTAGAGGTCAGAGAGATGAAGACTGCCAAGCTGAGAAAGAGCCTCTAGTGAAGAAGGAAGAAGGGAAAGGAAGAAAGAGGGATGGAGAAATTCCAAGATTGAGTGAGCCAAAATTCCTGGATATGAGAAAGCCCCAGACAGCTGTCCTGGTCTCCCTCACTCTGCTTTCAGTCATGCTATTTTGTAAAGAGAATACACAATCTCATCTACCTCTTCTAGGGTTGTGTCCAATGCTATAGCTGGGTCAGTTAAGTTGAAGCCCGAGATGACATTGGTCTCAGCAATACGGGGAATCTTTTTGGGGGACTCCAAACAACATGGGATCATTTTGGGTATTAGTGGAGTGGTGGAGGGAAGGTGAAAGTAAAAGTCTAATTGGAATGAGTTCACAAATGCAGGAATAAGAGAGGACTTGGAGATAAAAATATGGAAATCCCTTAAGGGAGTTGGGGGGCATCAACCTATGAATTAGGAGGTCATGGTTTGTTTCCAGGTCAGGGCACATGCCGGGGTTGTGGCCTCGATCCCCAGTGGGGGGCGTGCAGGAGGCAGCTGATCAATGATTCTCTCATCATTGATGTTTCTGTCTTTCTCTCCCTCTCCCTTCCCCTCTGAAATCAATAAAAATACATTTTTTTTAAAAGTGACATACCTATAAATGCTTTGGGAGACCAAAGAAGGAGGAGTTCGGAATAGAGTGGATTGCTTTGGGAAAGCCTTGAGAAGATGAAATTTGAGTTGAAGCTTAAAGGATAGCTAGGATTTGGTGGTGAGGGAAGAGGGATGGTATTTCCGAGTATTGTGAAGGATTCACAAGAGCAAAACATATGTAATTTGGTTTATTCAGCAAAGGTTGATTGAATGCCTACCATGTGCTGTACATTTGGTGTGGTTGGGTACTTAAATGAATGGACAGTCTACTGGGAAGGGGCACATACAGTCTACTGGGAAGGGGCACATCTAATGACTAATTACAGTACAATATAGTAGAATGGATGAGATACAGAGGTGACAGTGGGAGTGCAGACGAGAGGTACCTACCCCAGCCTAGAAATCAAGAAAGGAAGAGGAGAACTGGCTGGCATGGCTCCATGGTTAGAGCATTGGCTTGCACACCACAGGGTCGTGGGTTTTATTCCAGGTCAAGGGCACATAGCTGTGTCCAAGTGCCTGCAGGAGGGAGGCAACCAGTGGATGTGTCTCACTCACATCAGTGTTTCTCTCTCTCTCTCTCTCTCTCTCTCTCTCTCTCTCTCTCTCTCTCTTTCTCTCTCTCTCTCTCTCTCTACCTCACTCCCTTCCACTCTCTGAAAAGCAATGAAAAAAATATCCTCGGGTGAGGATTAACAAAAAAAAAAAAAAAAAAAGGAAGGAAGGTGAGATCAGACTGACTGGGGTAATGGGTTACTGTATAAGAAAGGAGGATAATTGGGGGAAACTCAATTGGGTTGGAAGCTAAGAGTTTGAAACTTTATGATGTAGGAACTGCAAAGCTCTTGAAAAAGTTTGAGCAAAGTGTGGGGAGATTAGTGAGTTGATGGTGCACACAGAGGATTGGTATAAGAGATTAGAAGCAAAAAGAACATTTGGGAGGCTTTTTGCAGTAGAACAGACTAAGTATGAGAAAGTCCTGAATTAGAATTGTGGAGGAAGACATGGAAAAGCAGGAAAAAAATCAAGAATACATAGAGTTCTTGAATGACTTGTGGGAAATGAAAAAGTCACACATTTATTCTGCACTTTGGTAGAGCAGGGATGGGAGGAGGGTGAATATGATATGTCACATGGTGCTCAGAGGCTCACAGAGCCTCTATAGCCAAACCTAACTGCTTTGGATTTTAATTGCAGCTCCTCCACCCCCGCCACCCATGATCCGAAATGGTGCCAGGGATGCTCCCCCTCCCCCACCACCATACCGACACGGGTCAGAACCTCTGAGCCGAGGAAAGCCCCCACCCCCGCCCTCAAGGACGCCAGCTGGGCCACCACCTCCTCCTCCTCCACCCTTGAGGAATGGCCACAGAGATTCTATTACCACTGTTCGATCTTTCTTGGGTGAGTAGCTAGCTGTTTTAGTCTCATAGTTCCTGTGGTGACTTCCTAACTCCTGTAGAATGGGAATGGTCACTTACAGCTGTTCACAGCAGTTCCTCTCCTGACTTTACATCTGACTTCTAGTGCCTGTCCATTGATGTTCCTTTCCTTATGCAAATTCTAAGCATGGGTTGCTTTGGGATAGATTGAAGTAAAATCAGCAGGGTGTCATGCTAACTCTAAAGCCATTCTCTTGCTCCTTAAGGATCATTAGCTGTGGTTACCTTTAAGACAGAGACTTCATCTTCTTCAGGATTATTCAAACAGGAAGTGAGCATTCCTCTAGGAAGGAGAGCTCCTTTCTGGCCCTTTAAAAACAAAATAAACTTTCTTTCCAACTTGGGCCCGGCATGATGGCTCTCACAAAGAAGGGTAGCAAGAAGAGGGGCCCTTCCATCAAAGTCAGTGACCAGAGAATACACCATCAACAGTCACAAGCACATCCATGAAGTGAGTTTCAAGAAACACTCAAAGAAATGCAAAAATTGGCCATGAAGGAGATGGGAACTCCGGATGTACACAGTGACACCAGGCTCAACAAAGCTGTCTGGGCCAAAGGAGTAAGGAATGTCCCATACCATAGTGAGGATGAAGATTCACCAAGCAGTCTCCGTGTATTGGTTACCTACATACCTGTCACCACTTTTAAAAACCTACAGTTAATGTGCATGAGAACTAACTGCTGATTGTTGAAGAAAGTTATAAAACTGCCACACAAAAAACATCCCACTAGGTAGACAATATTTACCTAGTAAACCAAAGCCACTAACTAGCTGTGTTACTTTAAGGACGTTGCTTCACGTCTCTGGGCCTCACTTCCCTTATCTGTGAAATGAGGAGGTTGAGTAAATCAGGAGTGTGTCAGAGTAACTTTTCCAAGGTTATCAATGAATCTTAGGCCCCACCTAAGATACATTTTTTTAACCTACCTCTCTAACTCGTATTTCATCTTGTTAACTTCTTTAATTAGTTATTTATTCTTAAAATCTTTATTGTTGAAAGTATTAAATATGTCCCCCTTAACCCGCATTGACCCCTTCTAGCCCGCCCCTTGCCCCAGGCCTTGTCTGTGTTCACGGGTTACCCAAAGGTATCATTAGACTCCTGGGAAGATCTGTACAATCCCTTTCAGACCTAACACTCTTGTCTACCCTTGCTCTAGTGTATTCTGATTAGGTGGACCAGGGTTTTTGCTTTGAAGATCAAGTCCTTTGGAAGGTCACCAAGCCACACCCATAGAGCATTTGAGCCTTCTTATAGAGGGGCCGTGGGAAGTGGGCACGGGGCCATGAGATGGCTATCCCAACTGTGTTGCAGAACTACATGAGGGTAACCTGGGCCAAAAGGGAATTATCTGGTCAGAACTCTCACTCGTTGTGACAAATATTCCCATTTTAGGTTAATTTCTACCAATTTGTAGATTCAGTTCAGTTGGTATCCCATGGTGATAGTCTCTAAGATGGCTGTGTTAAAGAATTATATTTTTTTCTCCTCCCATTCAAACAGCTGTGCTCCTTTCCTGTTAGATGCCTGGTTTTTGGTGGAAATATTTTTTAAAACCAGGTCAAGCCCTAGCCGGTTTGGCTCAGTGGATAGAGCATCGGCCTGGGGACTGAAGGGGACTGATTCCAGTTAAGGGCACATACCTCGGTTACAGGCTCCTTCCCGGCTGGGCCCGGCAGGAGGCAACCAATCGATGTGTTTCTCTCACATTGATGTTTCTGTTTTTCCCTCTCTCTAAAAATCATTGGAAAAATATCCTCGAGTGAGGATTAACAAAACAAACAAATAAACAAAAACAACCAGGTCAAAGACTAATTCCTTAATGTAAAGAGCCTTTGAGCACATCTTCTGGGCATACAAGGCACATAGAGCAGTGCTATTGCTGTCCTTAGGAACCTGGGTTTAGTGGGCAAGGCAGGCCCTCACGTACATCAGAATGAATGGAGACCAATAAGGGGAGGGTCAGAAGTGGCACGAAGAAGAGTCAGAAGGGTGATATGAATTAATATTCTGTTTCTTTTGTAGATGATTTTGAGTCAAAGTATTCTTTCCATCCAGTAGAAGACTTTCCTGCTCCAGAGGAATATAAACACTTTCAGAGAGTATATCCCAGCAAAACAAACCGAGGTGAGACGAGTAGTCATGAAAGTTTTTTCATAATTGCATAAAAAATAAAATCAGTGTGCTTTTCTTAGAAATTTTCTTAAAATTTGTTTCTCCTCATCTTCATTTTCTTTAAAAACAAAAACAAAACCTAATCCCTCAGTGTTAAAGATTAGCTTATAGAACTTGTCTCTCATTTTAGGAATGTTTGGTTATTCAGGATCTGGTGGGTAGTCTTGTGTATGTGGTTTTTATTGTTAATGTTTTTCAGCTGCCCGTGGAGCCCCACCTCTGCCACCCATTCTCAGGTGAAGCCTGGCTTGGTCCTGTTCCTCAGGAAAAGGATGGACCCTCTCCTCCTCTCAGATGGTCCCTCCCATTCCCCTGAAACCTGCATGAGAACTCCTGACGTGTTTCTCCAGTGCAACCAACCTCTAGACTCCAAGCATCCTCCCAGCTCGCCTCCATCTATGCATCTCGTCTTCTGGACTTGGTGATTGGACTCTATATTGACAGTAGGGTCTCAAACCCTGCGTCCATCCCTCCTCTAGCAATCCCTGCTAACCAGATGAGGAAACAGCTTCCAAGTCGCCTGCTTTCCTCGTGGGGAAAGGTGCCTTGTTGTGATGAATTAACTCATTGTTGGGGCAGGGCGGAGAATGGTACTCCTACCTCCTCCTACCCACTTTGGGGGAAGCGTGGCAGGTATATTTCATCATTTAGGAAGCTGACATGGCTGGCCAGGACTTGGGGGTTGGGGACATTTTTAGTGAAACAAGAAAGGAGTTTGCAGAGAAGTGATCTGTTTTAAAGGTCAAGTTTGGAGAAAGGACAAGGGAGTGGGTCTGCTTTATTTTCAGGGGCATTTTGGTTTTGCTCTTACCCTACCCCATATCCTCACTCCAGGGATAACTTGGATATAAACACTAAATACTAATCAGTTGAACTAAACAGCTAATAAAAAGGGAGGGTAAATAAACTGGCGAGCCTTTTAGCGTTAGTCAGTTTCCCTGCAGCAAAGGGACCAGGAGCCATTTGAGTCCTGGGGCTCCCCACCCCATTCCTCAGGGTGCTGGGCTGAGGGACGCTGTTTCTTCCCACCACCACCCAGGCCCTCAAGAGAAAAGTCACTTTCGTTCATTCCATGTTCACAAACTCCAGAAACTTCTATGAGAGAGAGGAAGATAGGGCTGGGGTCTTGGTCTTATCTAAGACCTTGAGTCCACCTCAGTCTTTTCTGGCTGGTCCTGAAGGGCAGGGGTCCACTCAGTCCTGTCCAGGAACTACAGCCCTTGCTGGGTACGCCACGCTGGCAAAGAGGGGAAGGTGAAGCTTGTAGAGTTCACAGCCCACTCACTGAAAGGACCTTCCTATTCTTTTCTCTCCACCCTTGCCTGTCCAAGACGGAGGGGTGAACAGCAGAGTAGAGAACGGGGAGGAAGCTCATGAGTCAAAGATTCCTCTGTGCCAAGAAACACAAAGACTTTGGTGAGGTGACTCTCAGCCCAGTTATCTTCTTTGGCAGCCACCAATATGTTGTGTCTTCGTCTTCCAGGTCCTAGTTCAAGAACAGCAGAATAGGGCTCCTGGGCTCCACACACAGGTGTTTGGTTTGCTACTGACAAGTGTAGAGGCTACTCAAAGCTTGAAGTAAGAGCAAGGAGGCCCAGGTGACTTTTTGGGATGGTTGGGGAAAGTCTGTTAAAAAATTACATCACAGGCTTGAACTATTTTAGGGACCTTTCCAGCCTATTGGATCATAGACTGAGGATCTGTGCGTGGTGCCGGATGAAACCCAAGTCTTCCCAGTGCTAGAAGAGAGAGGGCTCATCTTGGGTTATTTGTATGGGGTCTGCTATCCTTTATCATCTCCTGGACCATATTGCCTCTTGGGACAAGCAGTGATTAGGTCTGTCCTCACACTTCTCTAACCATTATCATTCTTATTTTCAGACCTGTTAGTAGTTATCTCCCAGCCATGTCCCTGGCATCCCGAAGTGAATAGAGCTGAGAGAGGGGACAAGAGTGGCTACTGCAGCAGCGTTCCAGGGTAGATGCTGATGAGTTACTCAACTTGGACTGTGAAGTCTTCCCATTTATTTTTGAAATGGGAGCTGATGCCTTTTGTATAATGTTATAGAAATGTATTTTTTCCCCTTTCCTCAAACATAGAACATCAAAATAAGTATCACAAGTGAAAGCCAAACCACAGCTTTTCATTGGGGCTGATACCTTCCTCCCCTGTGACCTGCTGCTCATATCCCCAGCATTTGGACTGTGTCACATGGGTATTGATTATTTTCATTTTCTTGGCCTCATGGGAAAAGGCCTCAGTCTAGATCTAGTTAGATGCATTTTCTTCAGCGCATGTTGGTGACACGGTACTTATTTAAATGTCTTTTGCCTTATACATATTTCGTCCCTCTGTTAATAACAGATTTATTATCATGTATATTTACTATTGAAGAATGGGAATGTGATCCTCATAGTTATTGATCTATTTTGTATGTTGTAAAAAGCTTGTAATATAGATTGAAGGTGGGCTGGCTGCAAGAGCACTACAACTTCTCACCTTTTAAATGGCTTTTTATCTGTTTATGGCAATGTTGTCTCTTCCATGGGAGATGGGTGGTCTCATGTTGAGGCTATTGCCCAGTCCCATTAACCCCTTCTCCCCTCCCAGAAGGAGGAGGCATTGCCCAACTAAGCAGGAAGCTGTGTTAAAAGCCCTTGTGTGGGTTTGATTTCATGATGTTTTTCTCTAGGGGGGAAAACTTAATACTATAGTTGTTTCTTACCGCCCTTTCTGGGAAGTAGGGCAGTGGCCTCCAGGTTTTTAAATGAGCTTAGATGCCCTCCTTCCCCCTCTTCTCTGGTCACCAAACCTGGATCAAAGCACTTGGATATTCTAGGTGTGGTTTTCTCTGTCATGGGGATTTCCTCCAGCAGCAGAGCCCTATCATTTTCCCAGCCTGGTTGCACAGAGAGAGGGTCGAGGGCTACCCCACCCAGTGGATGTGAAGCTGCTGTCTCCAGAAATTCATCCCAGTCCTTCCAGCTGGCAAAGGCAGAGAGACTAGCCACTGCCCATTGCACTGGGGGCACCCCCTCACCCCATAGTTTCCCAACTTGAAACCCAGATTTACCTCCAGGGAGAGGTGAGGAAAATTGTAAATAGACTTGCTACAGAGCAACTCAGGTTGGGGTGTGTTTTAATTCTCCTGATCACTTGAAATAATCTGTAGGCTGAGTGCTTATGGGAGTGGGGGAGAAGAGTGGCTCCAGGGTCTGCTGCGGAGCTCTGGGGGTGGAGTGTAGGGCATCTGAGGCCCTTTTGATGGCACTACACTGAGCTGTCTGTCCTTCTGGAAACCCAACCTACAATCAACCACAGATCAAATTCTTCACATTCCAGTTGTAGTTTCTTTCCCTATTAAATCTCAGTCCCTGGCTATGTAGTTAGGGTAGCTTTCCCTAAACTTAGGGAGTGGAAGGCATTACAACTCTGCCTTCAAGACTCATCAAAATGAAACAAAACTACAACCACCTTCAAAACACACACACACAAAAAAAGAATAACTGTTTAACTGAAGGAAGGGTTTGGTTCCATTCGACTCCACGTTCATTGTGCCTTTACTTGTGTTAGATTTCTGTGCTTTCTTCCTCTCTCCCTCTTTGAAGCAATTAAAATCTTCCTTGATAACTGCTGTTTCCTTCTTTCTACTCTTGTTTCTGACATCAGTGGGTTCCCTAATTGTCTTAAATCTCATTTTACTGATGGCAGAGGGGCCAAGCCTACTTTTCTCATATCTATCTTTCGTCATTTCCCAACACTACCAGCATGGAAGTCAGTCAACACTGAATAAAAGACTAGAATGCATGTGTGAAGAGCGTGAGTGTGTATATGTGTGTCGGTTTTCTTTTAAAAAATAATTTATTGTGTGATTTATTTTGGAGTTGTATTCTGATTATAGTGCTCCCTCTCCCAATTAGCATTGATTTTTTTTCCAACCCCCTAAAAAATGTATAATCTGGTCTCAGGTTGGATTCTTCGGTACATTTGTTTCTCCTGGATGCCGTGCGGTTTAATTAAACATTGCTTACAAACAAAACCAAAAACTGAAAACTGTGTACTCTTGTCTGGAATCTCGCCTCCTGTGGTGGCATAGAGAGGGGAGAAAACCTGTGACCGCACGTTCCAGGTTGTGTGGTCATTTGACCCCAGGTCCTCTCGGGAGGTAGGTCCACTGACCTGGGCAGAAGCATCTGCAGCTTCTTAAGAGTTTTCTGTCCTTCCCTCCTGTTACGTTTTGAAAACCACAGTGCTGGGTAGCCATTCTGACTGGGTGATTCTGATAGAGTTGGCCATTATTTATATTTGCCACCTGAAACCTTTTTGCTTATGGTTTCGGGAAACCCAGACACCTCCTGGCCTTGTGTCTTTTCTTTGTGTCCCTTGTGATGCCTTCTGCCTGCGCTGCACGCCAGATTCGCACACTGAGGCGTGGAAGAAAAGGTGGAGGCAGAGCATGTAGATTGTGTGTGTGTCTGTTTTTATGTGGGTGTTGGCTGTTTTTCTTCACTACTTTTTAAGTTGGAATCTAAGCAGGCTTTCTTGAACTTTGACTTTAGGTGTAAAAATTAAACCAGACATTCTCTGCTTACTATGGTCAGCTGACATAATCACCACTAGGACTTATTGAGCTTAACTTGCACTTTCATCACGGGCAAAGGTCTTGAAATTGTTTCCCATACTGATTTCAGAATGGGTGTGTACATGAATCACTCTCACATACTTTAGATATCAAAATCTATGAGGCTCCTTTCATTTTCACCCATACTTGCCAAATTGGTCTCATTCCTGATTATTTGACCCATCATTGTTATTAATATGATGAATAAACTACCTATTTTGATTTGTTACTCTTGTAACTTTCAATAGCTCTGAAATGGAGCTTGCCTAAACGACCCTCAACTTCCTAATGCTATAATCTTTCTCCGTCCTATTGGGATGGTCCTGCTAATGTGTGTGTATGTGTGTGTATGTGTACATGTACTTGTACAACAGGATGCCGGACAGGTCCTTCCAGTGTGATCTGATTCCTTCCCTCATGATACTGTGTATGAATTAGCAGTTGATAAGGGCAGTAGTTTGCCCAGTCTAATGATACTGGGACACCCTGCTCACTGTGAATGTGCCTCTTAAGTTTTCCTGCCCCAACCCAGCCACAAACTGTGACTCACTGTAAAGAAAGCTGCTGGTCTCTGACTTCCTATTACTCTGCAGAGGTGAGAGAACTAAACTGTCAACCTCAGGACCCTAACTGCCCTCGAGGATAACTGGAGGGGAAATACTTCACCTCTGACATCACTGGAGCCCCGTCTGCATTGTTTTTTACATATAATTGAATTTATTCTCCACTTGTAGGTTTAGGTGTGTGAAATTTAAAGGACTATATAGTGTCTATCCACAAAAAATCTTCATGAGGCATGTCCTTTCCATTCAGCAAGCACTTATTGCATACTTTACTCTGTGCCAGGCATCTGTAATATGAAGATGAATAGGACAGGGCCTTTGCCTCCAGGGATCTCAGAATCTAGTAGAAGACTTCAGGACAGCTACCAAGAGAAACCTCTGCAGGCTATTAAAAGGCTTCATGGGCCCGGCCAGAGTGGCTCAGTGGTTGAACTTCGACCTATGAACCAGGAGTTCAGTTAGATTCCTGGTCAGGGCACATGCCTGGATTGTGGGCTCGATCCCCAGTGTGGGGCGTGCAGGAGGCAGCCAATCAATGATTCTCTCTCATCATTGATGTTTCTATCTCTTTCTCCCTCACCCCTTCTCTCTGAAATCAATAAAAATACATATTTTTTTAAAAAGGCTTCATGGTAATTAGCCAGGGAAGGAAGATGGTGAGCAGTATTCCAGGCAGGAAATAGCAAGGACAGAGGCACAGAAGCAAGAAACCGCATGGTGGTGTGTGCAGCATGCTACTGGAATATTGGAATGCCTCAGGTCGGTAAGCTTTTAGAGACCTTTCGATCTGACATCCTGTGATTCTCGGCCTGCTTCTACGGTCGTCATTCACTCCTGCAAGCTTTTTTATAGACCACTGCTATCCTTCCTGGTGTTGTCAAGGCTCCAGTATGCATGTTAAGTACTTATAGCTTCCTCTGCTCCCTCCCTCCCATGTAATGGAGGGAGGCTGTTCACAATTTCTTAAGACTGGTTGGGCACATGTTACCATTTCAGGCTACTAAGGACAATTTTCAGGTGCCCAGTTGTAAAAATAAACATGAGCAGTGAAGGTTGCTTTTTAGGTTCTATTGCCCTATTAAGATATCAAAAATACCATCTGGTCAAAAGCCTCCATTTTATTTTATTTCATTTTAAATAGATTTTTATTAATTTCAGAGAGAAAGAGAAAGGGAGAGAGAGAAAAACATCGATGATGAGAGAATTCTTTGATTGGCTGCCTCCTGCATGCCCCACACTGGGGATCGAGCCAGCAACTCAGGCATGTGCCCTGACCTGGAATCGAACCGTGATCTCCTGGTTCATAGGTCCATGCTCAATCACTGAGCTATGCCAGCTGGGCAAAAAGCCTCCATTTTAGGCCCTAGCTGGTTTGGCTCAGTGGATAGAGCCTCAGCCTGCTGACTGAAGGGTCCCATGTTTAATTCCAGTCAAGGGCACATGCCCGGGGTGCAGGCTCGGCCCCCAGTAGAGGGCATGCAGGAGGCAGCTGATCAGTGATTCTCATCATTGATGTTTCTATCTCTCCCTGTTGCTTCCTCTCTGAAATCAATAAAAAATTACATATATATATATATATATATATATATATATATATATATATTTTAAAGCCTCCATTTTAGGGTAACACTTTTACAGTCATGCTACCTAATCTCTTCACTGTTACAGTTTTCAGCTCCTGGAAAGCCTTCCCGAAACCTGCTTCCTAACCATCTCTCCCTGTTTAGAAGGCCACTGTGGAACCTGCATCTGTCTAATCCTCCCCCATGTTTAATGGTTGAGAGTTTGATTTCCTGTCAGACTTTCCCAGTTCAAATTCCAGCTCTTCCACTTACTAATGTGTGCCCTTGGTGAAATTTACTCAACCCCTTCTATTCCATTTCCTCATTTGTAAAATGGAAATAATGCCAACTTCATGGGGTGCTTGTGAGAATTAATAAGGTGACATAGGTAAAATGCTTGAACTCAGTCCCTGGCATACACTTAAGCACTCAGTATTGGCTCTTATCTACTATATGAACTAACTACAATTAACTGACGATTGTAATATTGCTTTCCTGTTTCTCAGCTTTATTGCTCTATTTTATTTGATATTGAAGGATGAAAGATAAATGCTTACCATCACCTAGAATTGGGTTTTGGCCTTTAACAGAATCTGAGGCATAGCTATGTTATTAGCTTTGGAAGCTGCCCTATAAATTACTGCTCTAATTTATATTTTTCATTAAAAGCTCAGCTTGCCTCTTCTTCTATAGCCATCTTCTCTGGCCCTGAAACCCTAGTGTTTAGCCATAAAAAAATTTTTTTTTAAATGAAGGGGTCATAATTCTCTCCACTCCCTACAAAGTGTTGATTAATGGGATTAATGATAAGAAGGTATACAATATATTCTTACCTTTAACAAAATAAAAGCAAAGGCCTGGCTTTATTTCTCACCTTTGAAATACAAATCAGGGGAATATTATAATGAGGGGTAGTATATTTCGTTATGCATGCGTAGAACTTTACCAAAAAAAAAAAAATTGGTTTGGGTGTCAGGAAATCTGGATCCTAGATCCTTCAACAAGATGCTGTGACCCCTAATTGACCCTATGCACATTTGATTTGTGCCTTGCAGGGTTGAGTAAAGCTCCTAGCATCATATCTGACTCCCAGAACTGTCCCCAAAATGATAGGTATTATATAGTAGCTCACTAAAAATGTAGCCCATTAGGATAACGAAAATGGGTTAAGTGCAGCACTGAGAAGAAGCAACCACATCTTTGTACCTCCCATCGAGAGAAAGGCATAGAAATAGAGTCGCCTGCGGCAAAGACTACATCTCCCGCCGAGCTTTGCGGCGTGTCCAGTTCGCCTTACCCAGCGTCGCTCCCTTCACGTCTTTCCGGCGGAGGTCCCGGATGTAGATGGGCACCCTCCGCTCAGTAGGCGTGGCCTTCAGAGGGCTCCGAGACCTGGGACTCTCTTATTGGTTGTGCATTGGAGGGTGGGCGTTGGCCTAGGAGCGCGGCATTGAGGCGACAGCCAATTAGAAGCCTGTCTGGACTTTGGCGGGAGGCCGGAAAGCTACAACTGTGCACATTTGGCGCGAATGTGTCTGGACTTGGCTGCTGCCGGTTTGTCCTGGAGCTTGAAAGAATCCCTGAAGCCTTGCGCGAGAGAGGAGAGAAGGATCCGGTACTGAGGTGACGCAGCCCTGTGGGGTGGAGAGGAGAGGATGGCCCCGGGGCGCCTGGGGTCAGAGAAGTAGGGGCGCTGAGTGACAAGGCCCGAGGGCGCCGGTGATGCCCGAGGTGAAGTGAGCGGAGCAGAGCCCAGATCGCGGGAGATAGGTCGGGGAAGGGAAGGGAAGGGAGGTGTGCGCTGTCGGAGCAGCCTGGCTGGCAGCTGTGCGTAGGTGATGCAGGGGGAGATGTTCCGGGTGGGGTTGCGAGCTGTGCGGCGTGGAGACTGAGTGCTGAGTGAGGCCTGGGGGTGGCGTGGGGCGAGGCTGGAAGGGGCTGGGGTGAGGGAATTAGGAGTGCGATCGAGACCATCAGGATAAACTTCTCGCATCGCTCAAGCGGGTAAGAACGTGGAGCCAGAGTGCCTGGTTCGCTGTGCCTTCGGGGCCCCTGAGCTCTGTTTTCTCGTCTTCAAGGTCATTTTAATAATAGTACCTTCCTCTGAGGCAGTTGGTTGTGAAACTCAGATGAGGCGATACCTGAACTGCTCCGAACAGCTTCGTACTCAAGTTGGAGACAAGTTTCTGCTCTTATTGCATCGATTGGGGTGGGAAGCAGAGCTGGGCGCTCCAATATCGTGATCATTTACTTAGGCAATAAATGCCGACCGTCGGCATGAATTCCGTGAGGTCTTTCCCTTCGGTGTTACGTGTTGACTGGCTCTCCCGTTCTCTTTTCCGTGCCCAGCTGTGCAGCCATCATGCCTCAGACCCGATCCCAGTCGCAGGCCACCATCGGTTTTCCAAAAAAGAAGCCGTCTCGGACCGTGGACAAAGCTAAAAGCTGCAGTGACACCAAACTGGAGCTGACCAAGGTCCAGGCCATCCCCCGGACTCCCTGTGCAAAAAGCCTGCCCCTCAGCCCCAGGAAACGTCTGGGTAAGCCACCCTTTCCGAGCCCTTTGCGCCCCGCAGCTCTCGACCTCCCTTTACTCAGCAATAAGAATGCCTAGTCCTCGGAGGCCGGCAAGTTCTGTTAAGGCCACTCTATTCACTCTGGGGGTTTTTCAGGACGATGGCTGAGTTCTCGCTGAATTTCAGAGTTAAGATCACTTTCTGCAGTATTTAATAGGCCTGATCTTCTGTGTCTTCATTGAACTCAGTGCTGTTGGTTATTTTAAAGGACCTTGCATGCATAGCCCATGGACACAGACATTAGTGGGGTGAGGGCTAGGGGAGGGGGCTGGGTGGACGTGGGAATGGGGGAGGGGAATGGGGGACATCTGTAATACTGTCAACAATAAAAAATAAACTTTTTAAAACAGTGACCTTGCAGTTAACTGTACTGTATAATATTTTTGAAACTTGCCTTAATGGTGGTGAAATTAAGAGACACGGGTGATGCTCTTTGTTTTAGAAAGGTCGTTGGCAATCCTTTCTTGTTTTAGTTTGTTTTTAATGAGGGGTGGTTGGGTAGTAGTATCCGGAGACATTTTTGGTTGTTGACACTGAGGTGTGCTTCTGGCATAACGGATAAAGACCAGGGATGCTGCTAAATATTCTACCATGAACAGGGGACACGCCCAAGGATTATTTGGTCTAATATATTAGTGGTGCCAACGCTGAGAAACCCTGTTTTAGAACCATCTTAGAATTTCATCCCACTCAAACCCATTTGGTTTCTACCCAACAATAGTGAGACTCAGTGTTGCCATCTGGTGGCCAGTATTTGCTTCTAAATCTAAAATGAAAGGCGTTTTATTTTGGTGGCTTTGGCTGAGGTAGGAATTCACCTCTTTCTGGGGGAGGCAGGGATCTTTGCAAGTCCTTTTACTAATCACTGCCGCGAACGACCATGCTTTGATTTTAATGTGTTTCAGGTGATGACAACCAATGCAACACTCCCTGTTTATCACCCTGTTCTCCACCAAAGCTGGGCAGGAAAGAGAATGGTCCCCCTCACTCACACACCCCGAGGGGACGCAAATTGGTCTTTGACAATCAGCTGCCAGTTAAGTCTCCAGGCAAAAGAAGACAAGCCAGAGTTCACCAGAACAAAATATGTGCCTCCGTTCAAAAAGGTCCAGAGGTCACAACAAGTTCCGAGCAGAGATGTCCACTGGAGAAAGAATCCGCCTGTGTGAGGCTGTTTAAGCAAGAAGGTTCGTTCTCTCACAGCAGCTGTGAGTGCAGCCTTTCAACAAGGCTGGCAAGTCCAGATGAAACCCATTGGGTCTTCTCAGTCGCCTCTGTTGTATCTAATTGTCCTTTCATGTCTGGCACAGGCACTTGCTACCAGCAAGCAAAGCTGGTCCTGAATACAGCTGTCCCAGATCGGCTGCCTGCCAGGGAAAAGGAGATGGATGTCATCAGGAATTTCCTGAGGGAGCACATCTGTGGGAAAAAAGCTGGAAGTCTTTATCTTTCTGGTGCTCCTGGAACTGGAAAAACTGCCTGCTTAAGCCGAATTCTGCAAGACCTCAAGGTGCTTTGAGAGTCTGAATTATGATGCTCTTGCTAAAATGGCACTTCGTTGTTAAGGGTTAAGAAAAAGTAGAAGTCTTAGGTGACATTTCCCCCAAAAAAGACGTTTTCAATTTCATTGTCTGAATCTTTCCAAATGAAAGGAGAGCTTACTCTTTCGTATGCTGTTGACTCCTCAGACACTTCAGGTTCCATCAAATCTTTATCCAAGGCTAAAATTACTCCTATGTTTGCATTTTTCTAGAAGGAGCTGAAAAGTTTTAAAACTATCATGCTGAATTGCATGTCCTTGAGGAGGGCTCAGGCTGTATTCCCAGCAATTGCTCAGGAAATTTGTCAGGAAGGAGTATCCAGGCCAGCTGGGAAGGACATGATGAAGAAACTGGAAAACCATTTTACTGCAGAGAAGGGCCCCATGGTGTAAGTATTGCTCTGCCGCGTGCTGCCCTCTAAAAATCTGCAGGGTCTCTCACCCACAAACTCACATTCTAATCTCTTGAATTTATTGGTTTGTTCATAAAAAGACATCCTATGTAATAAAAGCCTAATATGCTAAGTGTCCAACCGTTTGTTCAACCAGTCACTATGATGCACACTGCCCACCAGGGGGCAGACGCTCCAACTGGTAGGTTAGCTTGCTGCTGGGGTCCAGCCAATAGGGACTGGGTGAGATGGGCCAACACACCCTGGAGCCCTCCCATGGTCCCTCCCTGGCCCCGATCGTGCACCGGCGGGGTCCCTCGGCCTGGCCTGCGCCCTCTCGCAATCCGGGACCCCTCGGGGGGATGTCGGAGAGCCAGTTTCAGCCTGATCTGCACAGGCCAGCCCAAGGGACCCCACCGGTGCACCGGGCCTCTAGTTTCCCTATATTTGCTCTATGAGTGGTAGTTACATAAGCTTAAAGGGAAAGAAGAAAGGAAAATGACACCTAATTTTAAATTGGAAAAATGTTTTTAAACTAAGTGCTTGAAAAACCTATAATGGTACTTTTTCATGATGGTGGAGGGGGGATCATTTGTAACAGTGACTGGAGACAGGACAAATTATGATCTTCAAGCTGATCTCTGCTGTAGGAATGTGACCTAGAGTCAGCCCAGATCAAACAGATCGGAGAGTTAAGAAAGTGAACACGGGTACTAACTGTTTCTCTTTCCATGTAGTGTGTTGGTGTTGGACGAGATGGATCAGCTGGACAGCAAGGGGCAGGATGTATTGTACACACTGTTTGAATGGCCCTGGCTAAACAATTCTCGATTGGTGCTGATTGGTTAGTGCCCATTTGTTACTGTTACATGGTGACTCTAAAGAATTCTTTTTTAATCTCTTTAGTTTATTTATCACCTATTACTTTATTTTAAACCAGCTTTCTTATCAAAATAAGAACATTACTCTAAAATAATAGTAATTTTAATCTAAGGAAGATCAGTTTGTTAAGTCTGAATAGAAATGACATAATACTGCATTTCAGAGACACCCAGTGTTGATTTTTGGAGTATCTGATTCTGCTTATCGGTGAACAATCCTAATATACATCTTACCTAATGAGTTTTGGGCGGGGACAAGGGGGCAGCAAGTGGGAAGCAACAATTGGAATGCTGGATTACAACTAGAAATTTTATTCAGCTTTCAGATGGTTTATTTTTCCTTGTAGGATGATTTGATGGTTAGTGTTATTTATCTCTTCCGCAGGCATTGCTAATACCTTGGATCTCACAGACAGAATTCTGCCGAGGCTTCAAGCTAGAGAAAAATGCAAGCCACAGCTTTTGAACTTCCCACCTTATACCAGAAATCAGATAGCCACTATCTTGCAGGATCGACTTAATCAGGTGAGGGACAAACATTGTACCAAATTGTGTGTTCCTTGGATCACCTGTGTTGGAAAAATCTAACAGTAGCTCTAAATATTTTGTTTGGGTGGCATTACTAACCATGGAGTTCCTATGGGCCATAGGGAGAACATTTTTATAAGAATTTTCACCCATGGCTCCATTTATTGGGTGCCTCCGTGTTAAAATAAAAATAAGAGAGGAATCACTCAAATGCTTCTTCAATTAGACCTTTCAAAATAGGGCCTATGAGAAAACGTTCTCTTTGGGAAATGACCAAATCGGTTTTATTTTAGTTTAGTTTTGCTAATTTAAGGTCTGATTACATTCTTTTTTCCATTTATGGACATATATGCCAGTCTCATAAGTAAATCTCCATTTACTTACGAGCAGAAAAGGCATCTCTTAGACCCTACAGGGTAGCCAATCAAACTTAGACTTCAGTGTGAAAATATTTGTGCCTGGGATCTAAATTACAAAGTGGGGGACTCATAGTTCAAACTGTCACCTTCTGTGTCTTGTCCAAAGGTATCCAGAGATCAGATCGTGGACAGTGCTGCGATTCAGTTCTGTGCCCGAAAAGTCTCTGCTGTTTCTGGAGACGTTCGCAAAGCACTAGATGTTTGCAGGTGAGTTATGGCTCTGTTGGCTGCTTTTATTAAAAAAAAGAAATGCTGTTTAATTGTCTCGTGTAACTCAAGTGAATGTGGCTTAAGAGGCTCCGTTCTGCCACTTTTTTATGCTCCGAAAAGAGGACTTGTTTCTCAGTGGGGAGTTCTGCATTTCCACCGTGTTAATGTCTGAAACATTATCAGTCCATTACCTACAGAGGGAGGAACAAATGAGATGTTGCTGGCACTCCCTGTGGTGATTATAGATTGGTTAATTACATTTGTATTAAAAAAAGACTCCAGTTTACTTTTCCATTAGCTGGTCTCAAGCAGGTTTATTTATGGACCTGAACCATCTTTGCCTTTAGACATTTTTCCCCTCCCTTTGCTTTTTTTGTGTGAGCACCCCTTCCTTCAGTCGGTGGTCCCCACGGTTGTACTCCAGACCTCTCTCCCTTCCCATCCCCCTGTCCCTCCTGCCGGGGAAAGCCTCTGTGCTGACTGATGAAATTTCTTCCTTCCCAGTAGGGGCACTGGGCCCATTAAAATGATACTTGCTGTGCTGGCCTGCTGGTCCGACCTCCCCCTACTGCCATACAGAAGATCCAGGTCTGGCTTCTGGCTTCCTGTGGGCAAAGTAGTTCGGAGAGAGCAGTGGGAGAGTAAGCTCTGCCTACTGCTCCATGGCAGGATCCTGGCTGGATCTGAAAGTTTCCCCTAGTCAGCAAACTGCTTGGGAAAGACCAGCTCCGAGCAATAGTCCTGGAGGCTGGTGCGGTGTAGCCTACACAGATGGCAGTATCGAAAACGGAGGACTGCCCTTTCGGGTCTGGGGTGGATGGGTGGTGCCGGCTGTCTTTAGTCCGCTGCCCACACTGTATTCTCTCTCCTATCCATGACGTTTTCTCCTCATCGAAGATGTGATCATTGGCTCAATGTGTGATGGCCTACTTGGCGTCTCTAAGAGGAAACCGTGTGGTGTTGAAGTTCTCGAATTGCCTGGTCTATGATTTATTTCAGGGCAACGAAGTCTCCTTTAGCTGAGACATAGCCTCGTTTTGTCTGGGGGCTTGAAAATTATAAAACATGTTTTTTGTTAATATGTCTGTTTTCGAGCTTCGTGGTTTGGTGTGGTGTTTGGTTTGGCTCAGCCTAAATTAATTTTAGAAATATTTCTTTATAGGAGAGCTATTGAAATTGTAGAGTCGGATGTCAAAAGCCAGACTATCCTCAAACCACTGTCTGAATGTAAGTAGTTTATCTCCTTCCCATCTTCCTTTGTAATAGAAGCTTAACTTTTTTTTTTTTTTGAAGCTTGCTTCACTTTTCTGAGGAAAGAGCTAGAAAGGTATAATGAACATGGTTAAATCTACACCCGTTTTTATGTGTGTGACTGTGTGTCAGCTTTATTTGTCTTGCCTGCAGTACTAAATTTCGTGCATTACTGGAAATGAGTTATCCACAGTGTTACATAAATGGTTGGGACAGAGTCAATTTTCTTTCCAAGCTCTAGGAATGGAAACTGTAAACAGTAAGGCTGGCTCAGCTTCTCTCTGGGTGCTGAAGTTGCGTGCAGTTTAGGTCTCCGTATAGGTAAAAGCAGAGCCTGGTAAATAAGAGGCAGACAGTGAGAGAATTGAGTTCAACTTGGGATCTCTCAGGCCTTTAAACAAGTCTAGGAGGATGGAGGTATAAAGATGATATTGCTGCAGTAAATGGCAGGCTATTACAAAAATGGAAAAATTAATTTTCCTTTTCCTTAGCGGTGGCAGATATAAAATAGCCATGAACGACATATCTTGGCGGTGTTTAATATCCAGGGTTAATCTTTAGAAGCGGAACACCCTGATTTGATTGTTTCTTCCTTCATTCCTGCACTGGTTGAAAGTTATTAAAATTGTTTCTAGCACTGTAGTTCCGCAGAGAGCACTTGCTATTTTTCATCACCTTGTTGAGAGAAAATTAATAAAAATACTTCAGAAGTAGCCAAACTTAGTGCTTAGTATTGTCCCCCTTTTTTTTCCTCACTACCAAATGTGTCGGCGACCCCTTTTAGCACTGCCGGCACACACGGAGCTAAAATAGGTTATAAGTTCCTGGTGTAAATTGTTAAGACTAATCTAATTCCTTGACCTCTGGTATATGTGATTAGCTCTTAATGCCTCTAGAAAGCTATAGGGAGACTGACTTCAGCTATATACAGGGTGTGGCAAAAATAGGTTTACAGTTGTTCACATGGAAAAATAATACAGCGCTAGCCAAGTGGCTTGGTTGGAACGTTGTTCCAATATGCCAAGGTTGCAGGCTTGATGCCTGGTCAGGGCACATACAAGAAGCAACCAGTACCTGGCCGGTGTGGCTCAGTGGTTGAGTGCTGACCCATGAACCAGGAGGTCCCAGTTCGATTCCTGGTCAGGGCACATGCCTAGGTTGCAGTCCTGATCCCCAGTAGGGGGCATGCAGGAGGCAGCCGATCAATGTTTCTCTCTCATCATTGGTATTTCTATTTCTCTCCCTCTTCTCTGAAATCAACAAAAACATTTAAAAAAGAAAAGAATCAACAAATGAATGCATAAATAAGTGGAACAACAAATTGATGTTTTTCTCTGTCTCCTTTTCCCTCTCCCTTCTCTCTCTAAAAATCAATAAAAAAGATACAATAATTAATAAAAAATATACAAGAATAAGTGCTGTTTTGCGTACTCACAACTGTAAACCTACTTTTGCCCCACCCTATACACTAGTAAGACACTTTCTAATAAGTAACACTACCTGACCTTTTTTGACCCATTGTGGGTTCCCCAGCATTGAAGATGCTCAAACAAAAGCTGGCTAGATGACCACTTGTGGGGATTGTTTTAGAGGGCTCGGCCACGGGGTAAGGGAGCAAAACCAGGCCTCAAAATTCTTTCAGCCTTACGATTCTGCTACTTGATCAGTGATCTCCAGTTTCTCCACTCCTGTCCGTCCTCTGCAACATCCCGTTTGTTGTAATGAAATAGAAGCAAATGGTTGTGGGACAACTGCACATGATCTCGGGAAGTAACTGTAGGCAAAGGTTGTTACAGAGCAAATCCCTCCCGTCTTGCAATTCATGCATCTCCAGACAATGAGGCCATAGTCCCGTGCAGCTTGTTGGCTGTTGCCCAACCTCCGGCCTCTGAGGTGGTGCTATCTGCTAAGATAGCCAATGACCTTTTCTCAAGTGTAGAGATCAGCGTGGGCAAGTGAACCAAACCTCAAAGGTCATTTGTGGAGGCTCTCGGAGACTCACATAGGATTGACTGTACTGCCCACATGTAGCCACTTGTGTGAGTCAACATATTAGGTAATTTTTCCAACTTTTTTCTTAATAACTGGGCATCTTTGCTTCAAGGTTCTGTTTGTCTTTACCTTTGAGATATTAGGAACCCCCAAGCAGGAGACAGTACTTCTTTGTCTGGTCTTTATTCTTTTATGAGGTGGGTTTTTGTCTCTCTGAGGTTAAATTGTGTTCTACAGGGCAAAATAGCTCACCATTCTGCCCAGAAAAAGGGTCAGCCTCCGTTGAAGTTCCCCACGTTCCCCTGGTCTCTTGGTGAGGACAGCACTGTCTCTCATCCTTTCGTGTCCAGTTACAGAGCTGGAACCTCTGCTTTGCCGCGACAGGACTGCACTTGACTTTTCTTCAGCTAAAACTTAGTCTCATCTGTCGCAATACACACAATTTTAAAAATCGAATTAAGCTCGATGTATGTATTTATAGGTAAGTCATCCTCTGAGTCGCTGGTTCCGAAGCGGGTTGGCCTTCGTCACATATCCCAGGTCATTTCGGAAGTCGATGGAGACAGGATGACTTTGATCCAAGAAGGAGCACACGATTCCTTCCCCCTTCAGCAGAAGATCTTGGTCTGCTCTCTGCTGCTCTTGACCAGGCAGTTGAAAACCAGAGAGGTCACTCTGGGGAAGGTTAGTTGGGACTGTCGGCAGATGGAGCTGGGGGAGAGGTGAGAATCTGCTTTGCAGAGCAGATATTTTCCAAAAGGCCTATCACGCTCCAGCTGATAGGAATTAAAAATGGATTTTTTAACAGTAAGAATAAACACCGGAACCATGTCAGAGGCAGCTGACTTTATTTCCCTGGGGTTGTGGTTGAGAATTGACCATTCATCTTCTCCCCTTCCATTTCTGCCTCTCAACGAAATATAGAGCCCTTTCCTGCATGACAGTAGAGGGTTTTGGCAATATCTACAGGGTGCCCGTTCAAGTTCAAGGGTCCTATTGAAATGAGGGAGGACTGGGTACCGAGATAACTTGTTTGCAAACCCAGACTCACATTCTTTCGAAGATTATAAATAGGTTACAAGAGATAGGACTTCTGAACAACATTTGTCCTCCCTTGTTTCCTCCCAGTTATACGAAGCCTACGGTAACGTCTGTCGCAAACAGCAGGTGGCAGCTGCGGACCAGTCAGAGTGCTTGTCACTCTCAGAGCTCTTGGAGGCCAGGGGCATTTTAGAATTAAAGAAAAACAAGGAAACCCGCCTCACAAAGGTACAGCCCGCTGCTTCTTTGTGGCATTCCCTTTAATTGTCCTGTTTTGGAGAACTTGTGTTTTGCTAGAGTAAAGAGTTTAAGATGACCGTAATTAGATACACAATTTGTTTCTTGTTAGGTAGAGTTTAAGATCTGTGAGGATGGGACTGGGGCATGAGGGAGATTTTTTTTGTGTGGGGGCCCTTGCAAAAGCAGCGTTTAACATGCTTGCCTCTTGTGAGCAGGGTTTAACATGGTAGACCTTTATGTACTACAGACTTTGCTTTTGTGAGTTCTCCACTGTGAAAAGCTTTTTTCTCCTTTTTCCAGGTGTCTTTGAAGATTGAAGAGAAGGAAGTAGAGCATGCTCTGAAAGACAGAACTTTAATTGGAAATATCTTAGCTACTGGATTGCCTTAAAATCTTTTATTTTTCATACCACCCACCTGAAAGTATCCAGTGTTATCTAGAACGTTATAAAGTCTTCGTGTTAGTACTTTAATATATTCAGGTCTGAAAACAGTACTCTTTTTACTTGAAAATGATCAATTTTAATTTATAGATTTAAGAATGTTTACACAGAATATAACATCTTTGGGTTTTATTATTTTGGGGGGAGTGTTATTTTTATGCATTAAAAATGAGGGTCTTATTACTTTTATGCATTAAAAATGACCAAGTAGACCCTTTCAAATTATATTTACTACCTTAATAAGCTTGCAAGGATATAGATTTATGTTGTGGAATGTGCGTATATTTACCTCTTTGTTCCCTCAAACATTGGTGTATTTGAAAGAACTTTGGCACTAAAATCAGAAGAATGAAAAAGGGTGATCCAGCAAAATAAGCAAGTCCTCGTGGAGATGTGGAGGACACTTCGTGATCAAAGGATTTCTTTCTTTTTGGAGTTTCCTGTGTTTGCGTTGCAGATACTTCCACATTGTGGCATTTTAAAGACTCACTTGAGTTTCTTAGGCACTCCCCAGGGAGTGGGGGTAGTAAGCAGAATGTAACTCTACAGATTGTGAATATATTTATTTTCAAGTTTCGTTCTTTGTCTTTGTAAGCAATCACATTTCCAGCGAACTCAAGCTTTCGTTGTGGAAATTCCTCCCTAAACTGTCCCAATAGTCTTGTCGCCCTCAGATGAAGCTGCTTGTCTCAAGATGCCTTCGTTTGGGGTTGGATTTTTATTTAAACCTCATTTTTCTAGTCTTGTTATCAGCGGTTCTCAACCTGGGGGTCGAGACCCTTGGGGGTCGAACGACCTTTCACAGGGGTCGCCTAAGACCATCGGAAAACACATAATTACAGTGGTTCTCAACCTTCCTAATGCCGCGACCCTTTAATACAGTTCCTCATGTTGTGGTGACCCCCAACCATAAAATTATTTTCGTTGCTACTTCATAACTAATTTTGCTACTGTTATGAATCGTAATGTAAATATCTGATATGCAGGATGTATTTTCATTGTTACAAATTGAACATAATTAAAGCATAGTGATTAATCACAAAAACAATATGTAATTATAGATGTGTTTTCCGATGGTCTTAGGCGACCCCCAAAGGGGTCGCGACCCACAGGTTGAGAACCGCTGTGTTAGATAAATTAGTTCATATGGTTACTCGAGACTCCTCTTTTCTGGGTTTGTTTTCTGGTGGCATAAAATGGCAATTTGAGATGGGAACACCAGAGGGCACCATTACAGCACTGACTGCCTTGACCGTGCAGGCATGGGGCTGCCGTTTTGAGAAAGGGGGAGACTTAAGTTTGATTCATTTGGGAGATGGCTGTAGTTTTATAACTCGAGCAAATCCTTGGAATGCAAACCATATGTGACATGGATGGTCTGAGAACCAGTGACCAAGTCTGTTCCCTGAGCTCTTCTGCCTCCTGCCTTTCCAGCATGGACTTGAGTTTGGGAACTTGATATGTGTACAAATGATCTGTTGGCCACTGTTTCATTCATGCTGCCCACTGTATCCTTGCAATGTGATCTGGGCTACAGCAGGTGGTACGGGATAGAAGAAGGGCATGCAGAGAGCCCTCTGAAATGAACACCACCCACGGGTGTGTAGCAGGGCACAGTCTATAGACAGGAGTCTGAATGCTCTCACACGCTTGGCGGAGAAGTCATTCCCTCTGAGGGTAATTTGCGAGTGGAGAACGCAGTGTTATATATACCTCGAAGCGTGGAAAGTGTCTGGGGCTATAAGGGTTAACAAGCATAATTGCAAAGATTGTCCGAAGGCTGATGGAAAGCAGAGACTGAATGGGATTGAGAACAGATGCGAGGCTTGATTTAAATTACATTTTATTGGATGCTGCAGCCTTAAGAGACGTGACTGCTTTACAGTTTGTTTCCACACTGTGGGCAGCTGCTGTCTGTTCTGTGTCCACAGTAGGATCCTGCCCAAAAAGGAGTGGCCTCCCCACCTCGTTGTATTTGAGGCTTGGCGCCTTCCCCTTCACTGTAGGGCCTGAGTCAGGAACATGGCTTGACTCGCAGTGGGGCTGCTGTGTATCCTCCATGGCACTGAGCCAGGATTGCATTTGCAGATTCAAAGGGGCCAAATTTCTTTCCCTTCCACCTTCTTTCTCTCCTTTTCCCCTGATGTTTGGAAACAGGGTTTTCTGTGGACTGGTTTGTTGGTTTATTTCCCTTCCGTTCTCCCCCCACTGTCAATTTCTAGGTCACTGCTGCTCTTAAGACTTCAGCAATTGGAACAGGGTTGGTCTGTCAGTGATGCGTGAAGCAGACTTGGAGTCCCCGCGTGGCTTCCGCTGCTCGGTGGGAGCGAGAGCTGATGTACGTGTGTCAGTGAGGTCTTCAGCGCCATTCAGACAGCCAGGGAGCAGGCTGAGAGAAGAAAGAACGTCCTTTTCTTGCGGGGTTTTCTCTGAGCGCTATGGGGAGGAGTGGGATTTGGAGTGGGATGGGATGGGCTTGTGGTGACTGGTGTTTGCCAGGATCATAGGCTGTTTCACATAGTGTAGTAGCAAAGATGCTGACCTACATTCTTCCTCGTGGAGGTGGTCGGGGGGGGGCGGTGTCTATATCCTGGGTTACTTCTTTTCCTTCGAAGAAGCAGATTAAGCTTCCATAGCGTGTTGTTGGGTATTGCCATGGAGAGAACACAGACACAATAAAGTTGGTGTGAGTTTCAACCCCAGAGCTGCCACTGATCTTTCTGGCTCAATGAAGACTTGCCTGTGGCTAGATAACTGGCAAGAGTGTGTGAGGTCCAAGCTCCCCAGAGATCAAAAAAGTTGGCAAAGCTCTCTTCTCTCCCCCCCACCCACCCCCCTGTTGCTCCCTGCCTTTATTAAGTGCCCTTTTAAGATACACCAGTAAGAACTGGGAAGTAGGAATGAGACAGACCTGGAGATTTTTTTTTTTAATCCTCATCTGAGGGTATGTTTTTATTGATTTTTAAAGAGAGAAACATCAACCAGTTGCCTCCCATATGCACCCCAACCGGTGATCAAATCCACAACGTAGGTATGTGCCTTGATGGGGAATCGAGCCCACATTTTTTGGGGTGCTAGATGACACTCCAACCAACTGAGCACCTGGCCAGGGCCAGACTTGCAGATTTTTAAAAATATATGTAGCCCAGCCAATGTGGCTCAGTGGTTGAGCATTGACCCATGAACCAGGAGGTCATGGTTTGATTCCTGGTCGGGGCACAAGCCCGGGTTGCGGGCTCGATCCCCAGTATGGGGCATGTGGGAGGCAGCCAATTGGTGATTCTCATCATTGATGTTTCTATCTCTCCCTCTTCCTCTCTGAAATCAATAAGAAATATATATAAAGTATATATCTGTAAAGAGGTGTCACATTGCCTACTGAGGGAGACCAAAAGAACCAAGCTTGAGGTTTTATTTATATTTGTCTTGTCCCTAGTACTTAGTGCCTGGTACCTGGTAGGTGTTCAATGGACAGATAAATAAACCAAATAAAATGCTTCCTTTTCCTCCATCTTGACAGTTCTAATCTGAAGATAAACGTTGCTAGTGCTTTTACACAGAGGTGGAGCAGGCGCCCCCCTTCCCGCCCCCCCTCCGTAAAAGAAAGGTGCTTCATCTTAAAAAAATAGGTCTTGGCACAGTTGTGCAGGTTTATTGGCCTCACAGATGCGTTCCAATCGCTCCCTCTGATGTGGTGTTTTGCTTGAGGCAATTTCCACGTTGCTCCCAGGATGCCTTGGCTGGGGAGGGAGTCCTCCCTACAGGCTGGGAAGAGGGGTGCCTGTCTGGCTCTTACCTAGTGCCCCTAGACCTTGGCCAGAAGCTGTGCCTCTAGCTGGCAAGGGATCAAGGAAGAGCTCACCTCTGATGTTCCCCTTTTTAACTTTTGGGGAACGTTGTAACCCCAGGTCCCTCCTGAAAAGGTGTCCTCTAGACATTCTCTCTTAAGCTACACAGAGCGGCGGGTCTCCCTCTTCTCAGAAAAGGTGCGATGGATGCGTAGGGGGAGGAGGCGTTCCCTCTGGCCTCCCCTTGATTTTCAACCCCAGCCCCAAGGCACTGGCAGTAGAAACTAATTGGGCGCAAGAGGCCTGGGTGCAGGCTGTCTGCAGACTGGCAAAAGGAGAGACCTCGCTCCTTCTTTAAGGAGCTCTAATTGAGTTCTGAATCAGCCTCGCTCCCTTTGATCCCACCTCTTTTTCCCACACTGCCCGAAAGCGCTGGATCAGCACTTTTATAACAAGGGTGCGCCTGCTCCCCACACCCGCCCCCCTCTCCTGACGCTCTCCTGCCGCCATCCACTGCTTGTCTCCTCCAGTTAAGATAATGAAGATGCTGAGAGATAAAATGTGTATTTAATAAGGGTGGGGGTGGGGAGGCAGAAGGGGGCAGCCAGGGCCTTCCCTCGTTTGGGGCCTCGCCAAGACTCGAGCTGAAAGCAAAGCTAGAGTAAGACTTGGCCCCAGGGTGTGGGGGTTTCTGGGCCTCGATCCAGCTGACTTCACTGCCTGCTGTTTGCCCTAAATTCCCCCACCTCCACCCTCTCACCCCCACACTCCTTTCTTTCCTCTCTTCTTGCTCCCAGTGGGAAAAAGGAGTCTTGCTTCAACTTTATTTTCAGCTGGTAACTTGGCCTTTGGTGTGGTGTCCCCCCACCCCAGAGTCAGCTGCAAGGTCGGGCTAGGGCAGCCCCCTCTAGCCTAAGCCTATAGAAGCTGTGGGTTCACAGTGTGGGGTGAAAAACGCTGGAGCTAATGAAGACCAGCTGCTAGTCTGGGTTCTGACTACAGTGAGCTTTGGTGGTGGTTAGAGGTATGGGGGTGCATGACCTCCATCCCTGGGCACAAGGATATCCTGTGGCAGCTGAGGCTGTGCTCTCTGAGCTGGTTTCATCCTGAGTTTGTCAGAGAGCAGTCTGTTTCCCTCTCCCCCTGCTCCTCCCCTCCCCAAATCACACTCAGCCCTTCTTGAGCTTTATAACTGTAGTGGTGGCCCAGCTGAGATCTGAGGATCTCCAAGCCTTTTTGTAAACACTCATTAACTCCCTGGGAAGCACCAAGGGCCCTGTTTAACAGCTGGGAGAGAACTGAGGCACATCAGCGTGAAAGGCTTGACCTGAGCTCACCCAACGGGCTCCACCCTGGGGCTCTCCATCCTTACTGTCTAGTTCCTCCCCCCACACTTCTCCCTGCAACACACAGAAAGAAGTAGAGGCAGTGCTGCTGCCCTCTCCCCTTCTAGGAAGAGGCCACGCTTTCCCCCTTCTCTCATTTCTGTCTTGACTTTCCCTGGCCCTTCACCCCATGACATTTCCCCAGCTCTGCTGCCGGAGCTATGCGCAACTCCCCTTGCAAAATGCTCTCCCTCCAGCCCTCTAAACACTTCCCATCCACCTTTCCCTGGTCCACCTGGCCCACCCACCCTGAGTTCTCCCTTTTGAGCTGCTGAGGTCAGCTATCCTAAGCTCCTAAGCTCGGTCTGTGACCTTGAAGTTGATGTACTTGTGTTAAGAGGCCCTTCTCCCCCCATCCCCTATATTTATCCCAAATGGTACCTGGGGAAATACTCTCTCACTTATTCATTCTGGAAAAGTTTCAGGATCCTACTAAGGACTGGTTCCCTGGCTGGTTTGCCATATGCCTGGGTTGCCAGTCGATCCCCAGTAGGGGGCGTGCAGAAGGCAGCAGATCAATGATTCTCATCACTGATGTTTCTCTCTCTCCCTTCCTCTCTGAAATCAATAAAAAATATTTTTTTAAAAAAACTACCAGTTTTCAACTAAGATCAAGTTGTACTGTTCCTCTTACTTGCTGGTGTGGCCTCAGGCATTTCGGAGTGGTGGGGAGGGATGGGGAGACTGCTGTGTTTGTGAGGGCGGGCAGCAGTGAGGACCCACCCACAGTGAATGTCTCCTTCCCCAAATTCTCAACAACCGAGCAGCTGAGCAGGAGTGGCGAGGAGAGCGATATTAGCCCCATCTTCAGCACCCAGGCCCACGTTCATTTTCTCTGGGCGGGCAGAAGAAATGCCTCATTTCTCCAGCCTCGTCCTCAGCGGAAGCCATCCCTGTGTATTTGAGACGGGGCTGCTGCTGTCCCCAGCCCGTGACTCAGACCCCTGTCTTCCTCCCGGCGCGTTCCTCCCCCATCAGTCCTCCGCGCTGCCTTGCACCCGCTGACCCCGTCCGGCCTGGTGTCGGAGGGCGGGCTTGCCCATGGCTGTCAGTGGGCTTTAGGACCCAACGGAAACCCGTGCCTCTTGCAGCAGACTAACCCAGAAGCAAGGGGAATCCTGAATCGAGCTGAGAGGGCTTCCCCGGTTCTCCTGGGAACCCCACTGCCCCCCTGCCAGCACACACCTGAGCAGGTAGGACCACGCGCACCCCCTCCCCGCTCCCCCTTGGTGGCCTTCCGCCGGGCCTCTCCTCTTCTGATCTGGCGGTTTCCTTCTCGCCGGTGCAGGCTTTCCCCATCCCTCCTCCCCCACTGCTCACCGTAGTCCTGGGAGGTGGGAGCCTGGGAACGGTGGGGTGTCTGAACGTCCAGAGCAACCCCCCCCCCATCCCTCCAGCCGCCCTCCCTGCACTTCCTCGAGGCAGTCCCCTTCTCCAGCTCAGAATAGGGAGTGGGGGGAAGGACTGCCCAGGCCCCACGCCCTTGCACCCTCCTTTGCAGTATTGCCCAATACCCCTTCCCCCACCTCCCCTCGGTGCTGGGGTGCCCGAGAGCCGAGGGAGCAGGAGCGGACGGAGCCTCCCTGGGGATTTCTATCTGGCTTCCTCTTCGCCTCCCAGCCTCCAGCTCAGGACTTTGCCCCCCACTCCCTACTCACCTTGAGGGAGAAGTCATGTCTCCTTTCGGGCACACCTCACACTAGGGCGGCCAGAGCCGGTGCTGGGGGGAGTGGAGGGAGGTTAGGGGGAGTTTGATGACCTTTCCTAGGGAAAGTTCTTTCAGCTTAGAGCCCCCCGCCTGCCAACACCCACTGCAAAGATCCCCCACCCGACGTGTGTGTGTGTGTCTGTGTGTGTGTGTGTGTGTGTATAGACCATGCGGTTCGGTTGGTTGTAAGACCTACAAGCTTTGGCTGGAGGTGGCCGAGTGCATTGAAGGGGAGAGATCCCAGAGGATGGTGCGTCCGGAACAGGCTCAGCCCAGATGGCTGGGGAGGGGGGTGTGGAGGCTTTCAGAGCCTCAGCTCCTGTGTTACCCCGGAAGCTTCCTCCCTCCTGCAGGCTCTGGGGAGAGGGCTGCCTGGCACCTCCAGATTACAGTGGCGTCTCTTTCCCTCCAGCATGAGCTCTGCTCTCTGAAGATCTAGGGCATCTCATTCTGGTTTGGTGGGTTTGCAGGAGGGGTGTCTGGTTGTCTGAGTAACCGTGTGTGAGTATCGCCTCTGGGCACAGTAGGTAGACTGGGCAGGGAAGTGACGCAAGAGACGGTCACACTTTGGGGGAAACCCCGCTGGGTGGTGGGGGTGGGTGGCATGGCCTCCAGATGTCCAGGTGTGGGGTGTGCTCTGCGGCCCTCCGCCGCTCCCTGGGTTCCCTAAGGACTGGTCTTGGAGGGAAGGGTGGATACAGACGTAGTTCTGCTCTTGACTCAGAAAGAAAAGTAGAGATTCTGAGTGTGAGCAGTGAACTGAGAATCAGAGGCCTGAACCTGAGACTCAGCCAGGTCATTTCACGATGCGCATGTACATATACAGTTTCTTCATTTGTAAAATTGCCTATCAGTGAAATTGGCTTGACAGGATGAGGCTGTAAAGACCGCATAAGACAATTTATCCTAAAGCTCCGTGCAAATGGTAGTTCTGGCTGGGGGAGGGTACCAGGATGGGATTCTCTTCCTAAATCTAGGTCAGTCTCTCTGCCTTCAGTGTCCTTCCCCATCCTTGCCCATGGGGGGGGGGGAGGAGGAACCAGGCAGGGCTGTTGCCCCAGGGGCTTCAGAATCCCCCCAGTACCGGTGGTAGCTGTCGCCAGAGAGCCTGTGATCAGAGAGGACGCATTCTCCAGCAGGCTCTTCCTCCTCTGGGCTGCACACCTTCTCCCCTGAGCCCTGTCTCTACCATCCTTCTGCCATTCCTGCTCAGCGTCCTTGTCCCTGTCTCTCCCCTGCCCGGTGGCCTCCTTGTCCGGCTCACTGGGCAAGAGACCTAATCAGGTTGGACAGCTGAGATATGTGTGGCGGCTGAGAGCAGGCGGGAGGGAAGCCAGTGGGAGGATGGTATGAGGGCTGCCCCTGGCACTGCCCAGGCCTCCCAGGCACCACGTGGAGCCTGCTGACTCCTGGCTTGGCATGGCTCCAGGGAAGGTATGCCAGAGGAAGCACAGGCATGAAGGGGCTGGGGTCTGGGGATGAGGGAGGAGGAAATACACCTCTTTGAGATTTGGTGGCCTGCATGTCAGTATCCATCCCTGACACTGACAGGGAAGAGAGGACAGCAGGTGAGAGCCGGGCTCATGCCATTCCCATGCCTCACTCTCTTCTCTCTTCTTGGTCAGAAATGTGCTCACTTTCCCACCTAGCCCCACTGGCCATTTCCTCCTGGTGGGTCACAGCCGGGAGCTGCTGGGGCCAGCGTGTGTCTGCTCACTCTGGCTGCTTCCTCCGCTCCAAGGTATTTCTCTCACTCACTCTCTGGGCTGGGCGCCAGGACTCCTGGGTTTCCCGCCTGCCTCCTGTGCAGGGCTGCCCTGCAGGCCACCAGAGAGTCGCTGAGCTGGTTTGCGTCCTCTGTGTGGGGAGGGCCTTCTCCCAGGGCTGGGAGGTGTGGGGGACAGGGGTGGGACCGGGGTGGGGGCACTACAGCCCCTTCCGACCTCTGACAGCTTGGGGGCGGCAGCACATGCCCAGCCTGTGCGTGCGGCACGGGCCTGTCCTAGCCTCCAGGCTTCCGTCTTGACATGCGGGTACCCAAGATCTTTTTCAGCTTTTCCCCCATGGCATCTGGGGGTGGCTGTTGAAACCCCTATATCTGCACCCACACAGGTTGGGATTAGCATAATTGAGGCCGGGGCATGATTTCGTCTTCCCTCCAGCTGGGCCAGGATGAAGGCAGCCGGTACAAACTTCCCCACACCAATTCCCTCTGCCCTCAAAAGACCAGTCACTGGAGCCAGACCCTGCCCTCTCGGTGCCCACAATGTGGCTGGCACCGATTTGTCAGAAATTGGGAAGGTTTCCCTGTAGACCGCTTGCCTCCTCTCTCTTCCTCTCACGGGGTTGGGACAGCTCTGTGATTGTAGGCACTTATGGGCAGGCCTCCCCCTAGGGAAGGGGTGTGGGATGCCCCTGAGATGGCCAAATTGGCACTAGTCCCAGGCTGGAGTACTGGACATGGTTCCGAGCTGGGAGTGGGGGGGGGGGAGAGCAGGACATGGGCTCCCTGCCCCCCTCGCTTCCTGCTCTTTGGGCAGCTGTGGGCGAGAAAGGCTGCGGGACTATTTTTAGTTGGTCTGTCCCCTGGCAGGAGGGACGTGCAGAGAAGCACGGGGCAGGGAGAGGGGCTGGCCAAGGTGAGGGTAAGGAGGCAGGCCGAGGCCTCGGGAAGGGCCGGAGGGGCAGCCGATAGAGCAAGGAGACGCATTAGGCAGGGGTGGGACCTGGTGGAGCAGGTACTGACCCAGGTCAATGGGCCGGGCCGGGCGGAGGAGTCCTGGGGATCCCTCAGGGTTGACTCTGTCCAACTAGGACTGGACTTGGAACCAGAGGGGCTTTCCAGGCCATATCTCCCCTTACAGAGGGGGAAACTGAGGCACAGAGAGGGGACGTGACTTGCCCTCGGACACCCAGCTGGTCATTGGCTGCCCAGGCCCCTGCACCGTTTCCCCTTGCCATGGCCGCTCAGCACACCTGCCTGGGCCTTACTGCAGCGAGGAGGACCTCGGCCAGGCGCCAGGCCCGGCTCCCTTTCTGCTGGTTTGCGCGGGGTCTCTGGTCAACCCCAGCTGGGCTTGTTTCTCAGCCTCTACCGTGTGGAGAGAGTCTGAATCCAGGTTGGAAGGAGGTCAAGGTTGGGGTTTGTTTAGGTGGCCTGTGGCCACTGGTGTGAATGGAGGTGCTGGGCGGGTGCCATCAGGCTCACAGGCTGGGAGCTGTGGTGCTTGGCGACACTTTAGAGGAGGAGCTTCCTGTCTAACTCCATTTAGAGACCCAGAGAGGGCCACAGGTCTGCCCACGGCGGCGGGGATGGGTTGGGGACAGACCAAGGACTAGGATCTCGGATGTGGGTTTGCAGGCTCTCCAGCCCCCTCGGTGAGCCCCCATCCTGCCACGCCTGCGTCATGGTGGTTGTGTGCCAATCCCCTCACCAAAGGAGGGGAGCAGGCTGAAGAGCGGGGAGATTATCAGAGGCTCCGAATCGAATCCCAAGTCAGAAGCGAGCCCCCCTTCAGGCTGGAAGAAGGGGGCTGAGGTGCTGCAGGGAGAAAGGACAGTGGAGAATTGTGGTCCCTCAAATTCAGGCTCCTGCCTCAGCCTCTTTCCCAGGGCCACCACGTTGCATGGCTGCAGGAGGTGCCATTCCATCAACTACGATGTCAGTGGCGCCCCCTGGAGTTGTTCGGGGGCCCTGCCTGTGTACCCTCTTTCTTCCAATCAGCTTCAGATCCAGCTGGAAGGAGATGCTGGGACTGGTCTTAATGCAACACCCACTCCCCCACCCCTGCCTCCTGCCACTCAACCTATTCCCCTGCCGCCCACCCCCTGCCCCCAAGTCCATCTCACTGGGCCGCAAATTGTGGTGAAGGAGCCCCTCCCCCCGCTCCACTCAATTTCTGTCTCTGGGGGGCTGATTTATCATGCCCCCCCCATCAGGCCTGCTGCAGTGTGTGAGAAATCAATAGTGCAAATGGATTGAGGTTGTTCAGCCTGTCAACCCCCCTTGGGCCCCATCTACTCCCCTGGGACTTGGGGAGTTACTCTGTCCCCTTCCGGCTTATCACAGAGATATACACACCTCGGTCTTGTGGTTGCAGGCAGAGCGCTGGGCACAGGAATTATTCCTTCTGTCCATCTCTGTCTCTGTCTCTCTCTTTCTCTCATATCCTGGGCTGGTCTTAGCATGACAAATACTCTTGAACATCTCTTTTCTGGCTTGGGTGGAGTGGGGGTGGAGGGGCTTAACGGGCAGTAGGCTGCCAGCCAGAGGTGGGAGGGAAGCAGGTGGGTGAGTGAGACGGTGCCCAGGGAGGAGGACTAGCTGGGGAAGGGATTGGGTGACAGCCCACCCCATCAGCCTCTGGTAACTCAATCCCTGCACCCCACCCTCCCAATTCCCCTCCTGCTCAACAGCTTCAGCAGCTGCTGGCTGGAGCAGGGCTGGCAGAATGTGTATGAGTGCATGTTGTATGAGGGGGTGGGGGGGTAAGAGGGGCTGTGGGGGCAGGAGGTGCTGCCAGGACATGTTAAAGGAGACTCTTAGCCTGGGTACAACTTGGGTGGCAGGAGGCGGTAGGGCTGGTGGGAGAGTGGGTGGGTGAGTGATGGGCAGGGGGGCAGGCTGTGGAGGGGGGGGGGGCAGGCAGCCCAGGGGTCTCACAAAACTTGCCTGCACTGGAGCAAGGCCTGGTGTGGTGAGGGT
>NW_005871377.1:987600-988653 GCF_000147115.1 Myotis lucifugus
CCATTAACCCAGCAAGGTTGGTACTAGTGCAGTTATGGCAGTGTGGCGAAGAGGACAGGAAGGAGGTATGGGAAGGTAGGCCCCAGGAAAGTCTTCCTGAAGAGTGAGCAGTCCCCAGGCCCGTGGCTTTCCCCATTCTGCTAGACTCCTGCTGCCCCCTACACTCTTCTCCCTCCAGCGTTAAGGACCTTAGAGGTTGGGGTAGGGAGGGCGGGGGTAGGAGTCCCATTGTGGCCCCAGCACAGCTGGAGTGCAGCTGCTGCTGCAGATTGGACTCCTGGCCTCCCTCCCACCTGGGACCTCTCCTGCCTCCGGGAGTCAAGCCTGGGGAAGGCTAGATATTGGACAGGAGGACGGGGAGGGAGTACACCAGAGGCGTGCGGCCTGTGTGCCAGTTCACCTGGGTGCCAGTCTTATGTGCATGTGTGTGACCCCCTGTGGGGAGCAGGTTTGTGGATGCATGAGTTTCTGCCCTCATCTGCACCGGGGTCTATGCTATGTCTGTTCAGGAGCGTGCCCCACCCTCTGCCTCATGTCCTTTGTGTGTACACAAATGCCTGTCTTGCTTTTCTTTTGTAAGAGAGAAAAAGGGAGAGAGAAACATCGATTTGCTGTTCCACTTATCTATGCATTCATTGATTGACTCTTACATGTGCCCTGACCGGGGATCAAACCTGCAACCTTGGCAATTCAGACGACGTCCCAACCAACTGAGCTACCCAGCCAAGGCACACATGCCTGTCTGTGTGCTCGTGGATGTGCATACATGTGTATCCTGGGCATGCACGTGGGGGTATACACATGTGTGCTCTGAGCGTGTATGCGGGTGTCCTGAGTTTGCATTTGCACACCTGACTCTCAGTGTGCACGCCTGACCCCATGTGCTTGCAGGTGTATGCGAAGGCCTCGCATGGTGGGCGGCGGTGTACCTGTGTTTATGCACACTTCCATTTTTGTGTCCATAATCCTTACCCCCTGGCCTCAACTGGAAGGAAGACTGGTAGAATCTAGGCCCCGGGGGAGCCTGAGCCGGCTGGGGGTAGCTGACACTGA
>NW_005871377.1:988813-991310 GCF_000147115.1 Myotis lucifugus
TGGGGGGGGGGGGGTTGGAGAGAAAAGGGGTTTAAGCGTTGGGCTCCCACATTCTGGGAACCATTGGGGCGCCTTTCCTCCCGGCTGGAGCGCATTTTTTCGGAATGAATCTGGACGGGACAGGGGGGGGAGGCCCGGGGCGGGCGTTCCCACCGCGGACGGAAATCCCAGACCGAACCGGAGGACCGCCGGCCCAGCGGCCGGGAAGGCCCGGGAAGGCGTTCCAGGCGCTGTGCGGCCCCCGCCCCTGCGCAGGACCTCAGGGCCAGTGCGCCCCGCACCCCCGGCTGTTCTTTTCTTCTTCCCCGAGGCTGGGGGTTAAGCCCGGGGAGCCCATCAGACCCCTCCACCCTTGACCTGGCTGTGCAAACCAGGGCGACAAGGGGCCCAAAGCCCGTGTCCCCTCCCGGCCCAGGGGTTCCCTTCTGTAAAGCGGGGCCGTCGGGCCGGTGGGTTGGGAGCTCTGCCTGTCGGGCTAGGCTGTCTCCTCCCCGGGCTGGAGGCTGGGGCGTGAGGCACTTCCCCTTCCAGCGGGAAGTCCTGTGGGGGCACTCGTGGCCACTTCTCTGACTGCGAAAGGGGGTTCCCTAGTGATTCCGCTTTCTGCTCCCCCTCCCCTGGCAGCAGGCTGGGGGGGGGGGGCACGGGGCTGTGTTGGGGACTGTTGGGGACTGGGGTCCTGCAGATGGAGAGTGAATCAGATCCTGCCCACCTGGAACAAGCATGCGCGCTTCAGTGGCTCCCCAACCCGGGCCAGGAGGGAGAAACTGGGTTCTCTAACATGGGGGGGGGGCGGGGTGTAGGGGTGTGTGGTCCTGAGGCCCCTGACTTAGCCCTTGGGAGATCTAAGAGCCACTGCTCTTTTTGGGGGGACGCGGGCTGCTGAGCGGTTGGGGTGGGCCAGAGTTCCTCTGACTGACGACCCACTCGCGCTGGAGAGGTTTTGGGGGGAACTGGGAGGAGTGCACTTGAGTGAGGTCTATCTACTCTTGCACTTCTTTTTTTTTTTTAGATGAGAAAGTGAAGATTCAGAGAAAGGAAACGACTTGTTTAAGGTCACACAGCTTTCAGCTCCCACTGGTCCCTGGAGGAGGGTTATAATTAGGGGAGCCTGGGCTTGACAGCTGGGGCCAGAGGCACTGGATTCACTTCCCAGTTCACTTCCCAGGTTTCAGTGTGTGTGTGTGTGTGTGTGTGTGTGTGTGTGTGTCTGTCTGGGGAAGGGAATGTGATGCCACACACTGCAGCCCCTTCTCCATCTAGCCCTTTTCCCATTCTTCCCGCAGAACTTCAGCTCCTCGCTCCGAAGCTGTCCTTTTGGGGCAGAGGGAGGGATTCTCACAGATTCCCACGGTCCAGCCTTCTGCTAGGCGCGGCTCCTTTAAGACTCGCCCAGTCTCGGGTCTATTAAGGCGAGGAGAGTGGGGCGTGATTCTGTGGGCCCGCCTCTGGCTGGTGATTGGTCAGTGGGCGGGCAGGGGCGGGGCCGAGGGCGAGGGCCTCCCCCAGCTCCGTACCCTCCGCCCCCCAAGTCTGGGGCTCCGGGTAAAGTTTCAGCCTCCGCACGTGACTCGCCATGGCCGCTGCCTTCGGCCCGCGCTGCTGAGCTCGGTCCCCCGGACGGCTCCTCTCCCGGGACCCCGCAGCCCTGACGCCGAGCTGTCCCGAGGCGCAGGGGCAGGGCAGACGCCGTGCCCGTGGGCGCACGGACGGATTGCGTCCCCCCGCTGCGAGGTAACCTCTACCCCGGGGATTGTGGAGCTCCCACCGGCAGCGGGGACCCTTGCTCCGCTCCCGATAGGAGCTGCGGATGGGGACCGGGAGCCGGGCGGGTGCCGACGGGAGCCCGGGGTTTCCTGGGCTTCCCAACCCGCTGCCGCCGTGCCCGGGGCGGGGGAGCCCCGTCTGTGCGTCTGTCTGCGCCCGTGTCTTCGCGCGCAGCCGGGAGGCGTCCGAAGCCGCCTGCCGTGCGTGTCCCCGGCGCCCGGGCTGGGGCAGAGCCGCCGCTGGGAACTCCGGCTCTCTCTCTCCTTTCTCTTCAGAAACGAGCAAAACAAAAAAGACTTTCAAACCTGTTTGGGGAGAGATCGGATGCCCAACGGACGAGCCCCCTCCTTCTTCCCCGCCTGTTATCTGAGCTGCTCTGTGGTTTGGGGAGAATCGGCCCGGGGGCCCACCCCCACCGGCGGCAGCCGGCTTGGGGGGCGGGGCCCGCTCAGCTGGTGTGCCGGGTGGAGAGCGGGGAGCCGTCGGCCTCGGGTGGGGGGACCGGGACCGTCGGGAAAGGGACGACTGGGAAAGGGTCTGGTGTTACCATGGGGTGGTGGCAGCTCTTTGGGTGAGAGGAGGACGGAATAGACTGGGCCGTCTTCGCTCTGCCGAGGGTGTCTGGGACATGGTGCCACCCACGAGGCGGGGGAAGCTGCTAGCCAGATGTGTGTGTGGGAGGGGGGCACTGGAAAATCGGCTTGGCTGTGCCTCTTCTCTGGGCACTGCC
>NW_005871377.1:992113-995023 GCF_000147115.1 Myotis lucifugus
GACCATGTGGGCCCTGAGACAGAGCGGTTACTAAGGTCAGACTCGGGTAGGCTCCTGGGAGCTGCGGATGTTGGATTTTGCGGGATTTTGCGGGTGTGAATGAGTGCGATGCAGTGTCATTGCAGGAGTTTCCCCGCCAGACTGGTGAGGGCCGCGCGAGGCACTGGCAGTTCTGCGAAGACCCTGGGCTTGGAATGGCTTAATCCTGGGCACCTCCTCCTACAGCCCCTAAATCTCTGCCCTTCAGTTTTACCCTAAATGCCTCTGCTACTATAGGACACCGCTCTGGTCCCCCCTCCTACTCCCCAACCATGTGGCAGCCTGGCAGGAAGCTAGCTGTGGGCAGCACCATCCTGATCACCCCCATGCATTCCCCGTTGGGCAGAGTCACCCACATGTGCCATGACGTGGTTCCTGCCACCCTGTCTAGTGTGGGGGAGAGGACATCATCTGAGTGGCCCTTTGGGTCTCCTTGGGGGGTATTGACCCACGCTCCTGTTAATTAATGTTCCTTCCCCTAAATCATTTGGTCAAGTTTATGAGGAGGTTCGAAGTTGGCTGTGCCCTCTGGCACCTTTCCCCCCAAGCCACTCCTTGCTCAGACTCTAGGGTCTTCGGTGGGGGTGCTCCTCGGAACGGTGTGACATGAGGGTGCGGCCTGCCCCCAAACACAAACCTCAGTGCCCAGCCGCTGTCCTCTGGGTGGCATGGCCAGGCAGGACCTAGGCTGGGCGTCTTGGGGTCTGTTTGTGAGCACTGTCTGAGGTCTGGGTGAGGGCCATCTGGGGAAGGTAACCCTATCCTGTGATGAATAAACAGGGTTATCTTCACTTGCCCAGCACCCCACACCCCTTTCCGATGGTGGTGGTTTGGGGAGTGTGGGAAGCTGGCAGGGCCCCTGGCAGGATGACCAGGGTTGTCTTGACTTACTGGGTTTTGGGGAAGGAGTGTGGCAACCCGACTCCAGCTTCCAGGGCTTTGGCTGCACATCCTCTGCCGCCTGCTGTCTTTCTTCCCTCCGTTCCCCTCTCCACCCTCTGGCTGCTGTCTGGAGCCCACACGGTTTGTGGGGGGTGAGGGCCTGGATCTCTGTGTGTGTCCAGGGAGTGTACTGGGGATTGGCAGGATTGGCTGAGGGTGTCTGGGTGTCCCCGCAGGGTGGGCGGTGTGCGGGGACCAGGCCCAGAGTGTGAGAATGTGTCAGGGTTGGTGCGTCTGTCCCAGTCTGGCTCGGGTGTGGGTGTCTCTTGCTCCGTCTGGATCTCGCCTCCCGCTCCAGTCCCCGCCCCCCCCTCCTTCCCCAGCTGGGACCGCCTGCTCGCTCTCCCTCTCTCTCCGCAACTGGAGCCTCCCTTGCTCCTTCCTGGAATTTGGAGAGGAGGAGGAGGAAGAGGCAGGCAGACAGACCTCCCACACTCTAGCCTGCCCGCCTGGCATCACAGGGAAATGAACTAGGCGCTATGGAACTAAGGTTTCCTTGGCTTCCCCAGACCCTCCAACACACATCACAGAGTAGGGGGGCAGGTTTTACAGAAGGGGCATGGCCGCCCCCACACCCACCCAATGCCTTGCTTCCACCCAGCATCCTGCCTGCCTGGGCCCCTGCGGGGACCTCCAGGCACCACTGTCAGCCTGGGAGGGGGGTGGGGGGGATTAGACTGCTGCCAGCCTGGCCAGCACCTGTTGCCAACCCCCAGCCCTGTAACTGGAGCTGGCTGGGAGTGGGCTGCAAAATGACAGGTGGAATTTCTGCAACCAGGCAACCCCCCCTCAACCCACTGCATATGCCTCTCCCTTCCCAGAACGAGGAAAGCCTGTGCCCCCTCCCAAATGTCAACCTGATCTCATGGCCGCCGATGTCCCTCTCCTGTCGATGGGGGCAGGGCCTGGGCGATGGGGAAGGGTATGAGTTTATTGCTATTTGCCCAGTGACCCCCACTGGCTGCAGAGCTGGGCTGCCCTTGTTTCATGTGTTCTGAGCTCTGCTGCTCTGGCAGGGCCGGGGTGGGGGTGGGGCGTGTGGATGGGGGTGGTTTTCTGTTAATGTTTTAATTGCATAAAAACTGGGAGCTCAGCTCTGGGCCAGTGGGGAGTCGGTCTGGCTGGCCTCCCGGTTTGGGCTAAATATAGTCTGGGACATCTGCAGAGAAGGGGAGGGGGGCAGAGGGAGCTTCCATTCCCCCCACCTCTGGCCAAGGTGCCCTCTCTGGGCGGGCACCTTGGAGCAGGAAAGGGGATTCTTCAGCACAAAAGGCAGGGGAGAGGTGGGTGGGGGCTGGGCACAGGGGAGCCCTCACCGGTCTGGAGGCCAGTGGAAGGATGGGGTGAACCCAGAGGCTCAGGACAGTGCCTGCTGGCAGGAGTGGGGCGCAAGGGGCTGGAGCGAAGGGCTCTGCTCGCCTCCCCTCCGCGATGCCTCCGTGTGTCACTGCGCCCGGCTGGTGTCACCGCGACCCACTCGCCGTGTGCTTGTGTGTACACACCTACCTTGGAGCGGCTCCCTCCCCCAGAGCCTCGTCCCCTGGGTCCTACTGCAGGTTCCCAGCCCTGCTTCCTTTTGTCCCTTGCCCCACAGTGAAACCTGCAGCCCAGGAATCGAGACTTGAGAAGGGGAAGCTGCGGTGGGGAGTTCTCTGATCTCCAGTCACGGCAGGAAGTGGAGGGGAGGGGGGCCGAGGAGGGGACCTGAGTGGCAGGCGTGGAGGGAGGGCCAACCTGGAACGCTGTGGTGGGGGGCGGCCAACCTCCCAGCCACCCCTCTTCCCTCCAGCTCCAAGTGGGGCGGACCTCGGGAACAGCTGATTTCCCAGGGGCTGCTAACCATCCTCATCACCCTCCCCACGCTGGGAAAAAAAAAAAGTCTTCCTGTCATGTGACTGTCACTTCCTGTCCCACTGTGGTTCCTGGGAT
>NW_005871377.1:995406-996746 GCF_000147115.1 Myotis lucifugus
TCTTAGATCAATCTATAATCAATGGCGTTAGTAGTCGTTTTATGCACATTCATGTGTGGTGTAGGTCCAGGCTGGCATCAGTGTGAATAGATAAGCACTCATCTGCATATTTGTAGGAACTATGGTTTTGCTAGTTCCTAGAAGTCTCAATGCAGACGACTCAATACTGCCTTGGTCTGTGCTCCATCTACACAATCAAATATAACGTTTCTATCTATCATATATGAGTGTGCGATTGCAAAATATATATATATATGCCTATATACAAGGTCCAGAAACTGACACTGATTCAACATCAGCGCTCAGACTCACTCAGTACCTATTATGTGGTCTTAACCATATGGGTAACCAGAAGGAGTAGAGAGTGGGGGCGTTCCCGGCTTCCCTGCAGCCTGGGTCCCCCGGGAGGGATGCTGGCTGGGAGGGGGCTGGTAGCACTGAGGCCAGCTGACAGCCTGTCTGCCCTGGGACTCAGAATTGGGCTAGTTTCTGGGTTGGGGCAGAGTTGAGGGGATGGGGGCATAGCTGTAACCTTACACACACACACACACACACACACACACACACACACACACACACACACGCCTCCTGTGTGCTCCATCCACCCAGCGCGCCCATTGTGAGCGGGTTGTGCTGCCTACACTGTGGAGGTTGGGAGACGCTGGTGAGGGGGCAGCTGCCAAGGTGAGGGTGGGGAAAGCCCCATGCCAGGATGGGTGTGAGGACGGTGGTTTCCAAGCTGGGGGGTCCCCTTTTGTCTGTGCCCCTTTGGTCCCCCTCCCCCGACAGAGCGGCCTTTGTTTGGGCCACTCACTCCTGTGGTCTGGCTGTGGCCTGGGCTGGCTCATCTCTTCCTCTTCCTGTTTCTGCCTTCCCCAGGCTGCTCCCTCCTCCGAGGCCTGGGCTGCCCCCTGCCCTTTCACCTACTCTCTGCGCTGAGAGTCGCCAGCTTCACCCGGGCCTTTGAAGGTCCTGAGCACAGCTCCCAGGGGCTCTGGGATGGGGTCCCTGGGTGTGCAGGAGTTGGGGGCACCGCCCCGCCCATCAGAGACCCCCCATTTCCTCCTCCTAGAACTTGGCCTGTCATGGGCTTGGGCCTGTCCAGTTGCTCTTTCTGCCTGTGACTCAGTCACTGCTGAGTGTGGCAGTAGAGGTCAGGTAGCCCTGCATACGGGGGCAGAACCGGGGCCAGGTCGGGCACAGGTAGGGGAGGCCTCAGACCCCCTCTTCTTGAACCCGGCGCTCGCTCGTCTTGAAACAGCGGGGCAGTGGCAGCCTCCAGAGGAAGACACTGGGCTTCAGCCCTCCCCTGGCCCCTCCAAGGATGGTGCTCGGGGCCT
>NW_005871377.1:999892-1009569 GCF_000147115.1 Myotis lucifugus
CAGAAGCCTGGCCCCGTCCACAGTGGCCTTGGCAGGAACCCCCCCTTCCCAGGCATGGTCCTCAGCCAAATGCTGGCCATGTGCTTGTCCACTGGACTCCAGGTCTGAGCTGGGGAGCCTGGAGCTTGGAACCTGGGACGGCTCGAGCTTGGGGGGACGGGGTTGGAAAGGGAGGCAGTCCTTATTTTGGGTCTCTGTGGCCCCGTGACTTTTCCTTTCCCTTCCTCCCTTCTCTCTTTCTTCTTAACAGCTTTATTGAGATGTAATTCGAATACCATAACATTCACTCATTAAAGTGTACAGTTGAATGGTTTCAGTATACTCAGAGTTGTGCAACCACCACAATCAATTTTAGAAAATTTTCATCACTGCGAACAGAGGTCCCGTACTCTCAGCAGTCACTTCCCATTTTCCTCAAACCCACACCCAGCCCCTGGTAAACCACAATCTACTTTATGTCTTTATAAATCGCCTATTCTGGACATGTTATGTAAATGGGATCAAACACTATACGGTCTTTTAGAACCAGGTGAATGCTTTTAAGGTGTATCCATATTGTAGTGTCTATCCATGCTTTAATCCTTTTTTATGGCAGAGTAATATTCCATTGTATGGATCTATGTGTCATTTCTTCATTCATCAGTTGGTGGACATTTGGGGTAACTTTCTGGCTGTTATGAACAATTCTGTGATGAACAGCCATGTATAAGTTTTTGTGTGGGCTGGTGTTTTCATCTCTCGTGGGTAGATACCTCGGAGTGAAATGGGTGGGTCATTATAGGATGCTAACGCTGTGTACCCTTTGAGGAGCTGCCATACTGTTTTCCAGAGCAGCCGTTCCACGTTACATTCCCACCAGCAATGTATGGGGGCTCCGGTTTTTCCACATCCTTGCCAACACTTGTTATTGTCAGTCTTTTTTATTATAGCCATCGTAGTAGATGTGAAGTGGTATCTCATTGTGTTTTTGATTGGCTGTTCTTTGTGTGTGTGTGTGTGTAGCTGTCTTTTCTTTTGTCTTTCATGTATGTCCTACACATGTATGTATATAGACATGCACTTACGTGTATTCAGGTATGTATGTCCTGTAGAGCCCAAGTGGGTGGGAAGCCTCTGCTGTGGATCTGCTTCTCTTTTTCTCTCTTCGCTGTCTGTCTGACTGTGTCACGGAGCCTCTGGGTTCATCTCTGTCTCTCTCTCCCCCATGGTGTTATCTATGCGTGTCCTCTGGTCCCAGCTGTTCAAACAGGGTGTGGATCTGTGTACACACTGGTGGGGGACATCTGGCCTTTCATCTGTGGCCCACCCCTCGCCCCCTCCAGGGATGTTGCCTCTGCAGACAGAGTTTGTGGGTGAACTCTGAGATCAGCCTCCCTCACCCCTTCAGTGTAGGCCCTGCCCACCCAGCCCATCCTGCTGTTAGGTTAGGCACTGGGGGTGATGCCCAGGAGCCCGCAGTTCGCATTTCCCTATTTTCACGTATGTAAACAGGCCTCCTCCCCTGGCCTGTGGGACAAACCCATCTGGGGTGCTGGGGCTTGGATTTGGGGGGGGAAGTGGTGTAAGAGGGGCCCCTGGCTTAGGAGTCATTTTTCTGAGAAGTGCCAGTGCTTTAGGGAAGCGGCTTTTCCTCCCCCTCCCTGCTCCCCTCCAGCCCTCATTCTCTGCATCTTGACCTCAGGTAACCCACGCTGGGGGAAGGCGCTCAGCTGCCTGCCTCTGCTACAGGGAACCTTTGGGGTGGCACCGTAGACCCTTTACCCGCAGGACTGTGGGTGAGAGGCCTTCTGCGGCTCTGAGCTCTGCCCCTGTCTCCCCAGCCTGGCTGTGCTGTCCTGCCACCCCCAGCAGCGTCTGGGCCCTGCTCCCAGGCTGTCTCTGCCAGCCAGGCATGGTGCCAGCTGTCTGCTCAGCCGGGTGCCACAGGAAAATCTCCGGCCGCCCAGGTTGGGGAGCTCCACGGGGAATGCCCGTGTGCCCGCTCCTCTGTGCCCACTCACCTGTCTTTCCTCTCTCTGCAGCGTCACAGGACATGGCCCCCCCAGCTGCCTAGCCGGGGCCCACCTAGGAGAGGCATCCTTTTCGGCGCCCGGAAGGCCAGCTCTGGACCTCCCCAGGAAAGTGCCAGCTTGCAGAACTGCTTGACCAAAGGACCAGCTCTTGGGACGTCCCCCAAGCCCTGGCCCCCAGCTAGCGTGGGGGCTCCAGGCGGCTGAGATTAGCCTGCTAGCCTTGGACAGCAGCCCCAGGACAGAAGGGGGGGTGGGCTGACCACCCCAGCCCCCTTCGGGCCCAGGCCCCATGCCCCGAGGAGGGGCGGCCTGAAGCCCGCCGGAGCCTTCCGCCAGACTGTCTGCCTGCCTCCTGACTGTGGCTGCTGGGCATGGCCAGCAACAGCAGCTCCTGTCCGACACCTGGGGGAGGGCACCTCAATGGGTACCCGGTGCCCCCCTACGCCTTCTTCTTCCCCCCGATGCTGGGTGGACTCTCCCCGCCAGGCGCTCTGACCACTCTCCAGCACCAGCTTCCAGTTAGTGGCTACAGCACACCCTCCCCAGCCAGTAAGTGGGGTGATGGGAGGCTGGGTGGGGGAGCCCTGGAGGGAGCAGGCCTGGGGGTTGGCCTCTGGGTACATCTGTCCTGCTGCAGCAGCGAGGTCTTCTGCGGACAAGGGACACATCGTTTGGGGGGCTCCAGGAGGAAAGGCTTGTAGGCTGATCACGTGGTTGTTCGATGCTGGGGCCGCGGAGGGAGACAATGTTGTTCCGCGATGCCCCCCAGCCCTCTTCTGTGCCGAGTCTTTGAGGACCTTATAAATAGCTCCAAGGACTGGACACACAGCCTGCAGGCGAGTAAACAAACCTCTCGACATTTGGTGGAAATGGCAGCTCTACTGAGAGCAGCACCCACCTACTCCCCACCCCATCCAGCGTCTCTGAGGGAAAGGGCTTGACGGAGTAGAGAGGGGCAGGCTGCTGGAACCCCCTCCCAGGGCCAGCTCCGCCCCGTGGGGAGGGAGAGAGGGAGGGACCCAGCAGCAGCCTGGGGGATAGGGCAAGTGTCCCAGGAGGGGCGCTGGGCTTGGACGCTGGCTGTGGACACATGCGTGGTCTTGGCAGGGCCTGTGTTTTCTCTCTGCCTCCTCCCTCTGCCATGGGGGCTGCCTGTTTGCTGGACGGGGGTCTCAGTACCCTTCCCTGGCTGGCCGAGCCAGGTAGTGGGAGGTGGCGGCGGCTACGGCCAGCTGGCAGAGTCCAGGCCTCGGGCCTGCCAGGCCGCTTACAGTAACTCTGGCCCCCAGGGCCCAGCTGGGCGCCAGGCCAGGGCTGGGGGGGAGGAGAGAGCAGAGCCGGGGCCTGGCCTGGGGCTGGAGGAGGGGTGGAAGCAGCAGAATAGACCGTGGACCGGCATGGACCAGCAGGCTGGTGGGTCAGTCGCTGACCTGGGAAACGTGTCCCACCTCTCCTGGCGGGCAGGGACTGAACACCCTGCCCTGGGCACCCACTGCCCCTCCCGCAGCCACTGGCAAGCTGCCTGGCATCACTGCCCTGTGAGCCTGGTCTGGCGGGGTCAGTGCCCCCTTCTCGGTGCGGGGGCAGCGCGCTCTCCCCAGAGCCAGGGAGTCTCTTTGTCCCTGGGGCAGGCCCTGGCTGGGCGCCTCACTGCCCGCACTGGCCCAGTGCCCACCACCACCGCTTCCTGGTGGCCGCCTCTGGCTCCGCCATGGCCCCCTTCCTCCCAGGCCCCACCAGCTGCTGGGAGTAGGAGCTCTATGCCCGTGCCCCTTTAAACCCTGGGGCAGGGGGGCAGTCAGATACTGCCTCAGTTTCCACCACCACCCCTTCTCACACCTCTGTCTTCTGTTTCCTTCCTCTCTCCTGTCTTCCTCACATAGGATGCGAGGCGGGTGGCATAGTGACCTGGGAGTCGGAACCGATTCTGGCCCGGCTTTCCAGTGGGTGCCAGGTGATGGCGAGGCCAGTCCTTGGGTTCAGGGTTGCCAGGGAGTGGGTGGGTGTGGCTGTGGTTCCCAGTATCATATGGGGTAGTTGCTGGGTAGTTGCTGTGTCTACAGGGACTGGGGCTCCTGTTTCCACCTCGGATAAGAGCTTCTACTTCCTGCAGGGTGGGGTTTCTTTAGGGAAGAAGTCGGGGGCTGTAACCTGGTGTCTGTGGACAACTTGTCCTTCCCCAGGTGATGGGAGCAGAGGCCCCGACACTGCTCCCCGGGGGCCTGGCCTCACTGAGGGTGGGAGGGGGCCTGCCGCTGGCCCTGCCCTGCCCTGTGCCAGGGGAGTGCATGCTTTGCCCTCCTCTGAATGTTGCAAGCTTCTTCCTCTTTCTCAGAGGTGGGTGGGGAGGGCTTCCGGGTCCCCACTTCCCACCCTGGTAACCTTTCCCCCCAGGGTGGGGTGCCCACATTTCAGGCAAGTAAAGGCTTCTCTGGCTTTCTCCACCCAGGTTAGGCAATGCCCCTTCCTGCCCCCTCCCTGCGGGAGCCTGTGGCTTTCCCTGCTCCTCTCCCCCTCCTCCTCATCAACAACAACAACAACAACAACAGCGACTCTTCCTACCCAGATCCCCTGCTTCCCAGCTTCTCCCTAACCTTCCCCTTTCCTGGGACCATCTCCCTCCTTCTTATGCAGAGCTGGGGGCCTGGCTCTCAGCTCCGGGTAAGGAAGCATGACATCAAAATTCCCATGCATGGGGCAGCGCCGCCCTCCCTGCTGCCCCTGCTGCCCCATTCCTACAGGGAGCCCTGATGGGCTCTGACCCCCTGCCACCCTTTTGTAGGAAACCTCGCTGATGAGGCTCCCTCCTCCCACTTCCACCAACAAAGGTGTTGGGACCTTCCCTCCCCACCCCCCCATCCTTCTCCCCAAGAGGAGGCTGGGCCCTGGGTGCCTTGGGTGTCCCCTTCAGAGACCTGGTGGCCTATGGAAGGACATAAATATTCTTGGGGTATTTGCCCTGCTGGTCTCTCAGGAAGGTCCCCGAGATGGTACAGGATTCTCTACCCCAGACCAGCCCCTGGGGCTCGGTCTCCTGCGAGGACTGGTATTTGCTGTGGAGGGCTGGATTCTGTGTGCATTGTGGTGAGGGTCAGGGCTGTGTGTGCTTAAGGGATTGGTGGGGTCAGGGTTGGGTGTGTGCTGGGAAGGGAGTTAATGGTTTATGTGTATTGGGTGAGGGGGTCACAGAGTTGAGTGTGTTTTGGGGAAATCCAATTGGGGGAGCTGGGGAAGGGGTATCACAGCTTGTGTGCTGGAGGGGCCTTGATTTAGGGCATAGAGGGTTTCAGGGGGAGTGGTCTGTGGATTATGCTGTGTGTTTGGGGAGGGGAAGGCCTCTAATTCTTATCATCTAGGCTGGAGGGGAGACTAACCTGCCTTTTTTGTTGCTCCCCCAGAAATTCCTCTGTGGGGTAGGGTAGTTTGGGTTCAGGCTTTGTCACTAATCGATCTGATAACCTCTCTGAGCATGCTGCCCCGGCTGTAAAGCAGGGATATTACCAGAACTCCCTAAGAGGGCTGAGATCAGGCCAGGTGGTCATTGCCGTCTAGTTGTGGTCGCACAGCTATTGTGACAGTGAGAAGGGCCCCGGGCCCTCGTAGGGGGGTTGCTAACCTCCTGTGTGTGGGACTTTATCTCTGGTCTACAATCTTCATCCCCCAATCCTGGGAGAGGGACACTATCTCCATTTACACTTGAGGAAGCAGCTTTGATGGAGGGTGTGACTGGGTTCAGTGGCTGGGAAAGTTGGGCTGTTTTCCAATAACTGGATTGGCAGCTGTGGGAGAGGGTATTTTGAGGGGCACTCCTGGGAGTGGGAAGCCCAGAGGGGGCAGCGGCTCTGCCGAAATCCCCCCTCGGCTGAGGCCCTGCTTCTGCCTTTGGAACTCCCGCCGTTCCCCGGTAGGGGGCGAAGGCAGCACCCCCAAGCCTCACCCTCTCTTTCTCTGTTTTGGATTCTGAAGGCTGGAGGGAGAGAGCGATAAGAGGCCTGGGCCAGATCTCCATCCTGTCCTGGAAGCAGCGGATACAATCTGTTCACACCCGTCCCGCGGCGCCCCAAAATGAGTCTACCCACTGCCGCCCGCGGGAGTTCGCAGAGCTCAGCAGGCAGCCTTCCCCCATCTCCAGACAGACACTGTAGGAACAGAGTGTAAAAACCACAGTTCATATTCTTATTTTGTTTCAATGTGTGGGGTGGGGGCGGGGAAGCTGGAAGCAGTCAGTAGAGGAGCCGGAAATGGGAGCCCCGAAAGATCAGCTCAGTCTTTTCCTTGCTGTCCCCTATTCGCTGTGTGCGCCTGGAGACTGGGGCATGGCCCTAGGGCCTGGGACCCTGGGGAGTCAGAGGAAGGGGTGTGCCCTGCCCCTCTTTGTCTCCTCTGCCACTCTCCCCCCATCGCAGGCTGCGTCCTCCCTCCCTCCCTCCTGCCTGCTCTTTCCCTGGACAATAGGAGGGGCAGCCCTGGACAGGGGGAAGGGGTACAGCTAGCGACGATGCCTTTCCTGGGATCCAAAATGTAGAGTCAGCCAAGACAGTTGGATGGGATTTTGAATGAAAAGGGGGCCCCTCACCTTTTATCTGGCGGCATTAATAATGCACAGACCCCCTCTGGGCAGGAGCCCAGCAAGGGTTGGGGGAGGGACTCCGGGAAGGAAGCCTGCCCTCTTAGACTGGCCAAGGCCTGGGACATGGTAAGGGCTGTGCGTCCGTGGGGATGTGCCAGTGAAGGCCTGACTACTCTTCAGGGGTAGCCTATGTAGAAAGAGGAAGAGGTTTCCCTTCTGCAAATGACTTTGGGGTGGTGCCCACACCGCCGTCTTCCTCCTCCTCTTCCTCCTTCGTGGAGCTGGGCCTCCCAGGGTGGACTGGAGGCCCTCAGCCCTCACCAGATCAGAAACAGAGGCCCTCCCCTCCCCATTTTGACGACTGGGTCCTGGGAACCTCAACCAGCCCACAGACCAGGGCTCTTGTGGGCAGCAGTCTTACAGGAGAGCTCTTCCTGTTTGGCCTTGGGCAGGTCACCCAAACGCTCTCTAAGTCTGTTTCCTCCTCTTTAAAGCAACACTCCTCATCCGTCTCTGGCTGGGCGGGTTGCTGTGAGGCCACGGTGACCTGCTTGCGGGTGCAGGCTTGGGTGAGCTTCCAGTGCCCTGGGAGTGATGAGCAGCGATGCTGAGGGGCGGGTAGAGCCAGGAATTGTCTTGGGGGATGGCCACCCCGTACTGGGACCTGATGTCCGTCTGGTTCAGAGCCTCATGATTTCCTGTTTATTATCCTCTCCAGATGGGGTTGGGGACAGGAGGGAGCCCTGCCTGGCACAAGTGGGGGCCAGTTCAGTTGAGCCCACAACTGCTGAGGGCCTGCTAAGCACACAGCCCCAGGGGAGCTGTGGGGGCTGCTGCAGGAGGACCCCAGGCCAGCAGCTGCCAGCACCCACCAGCGGGCTGGCCTTCCTTTCCCCATCTTCTCTCTCTGCCCCAGGACACTGTGTTCGGCTCTGACCTGTCCCATGACCTTGCTGTCGCCCAGAACCGGCATCTCACCCCCAACTGCTCCCCTTCTTCAGCTCCGGAAATCCTATCCATCCTTCAGAGCTGTTCCCCAGAACTTGCTACACTCTTTCGCCCTCCTTTGAACGCCTGTGGGTCTTTATTTTTTTCTCTGACAACACTCATCTCTGCCATGAAGTGACTTCTCCCCACCCAGCTCCTGCTGTGAGCTAGCATCATTTAGGAGATGTTTTCCTTATCCCGAGGCCTTTGATGGCAGGGACAGTCTCAGATCCCTGAGTACCTCCCCGTGGTGAACACAGAGCCTAGAACATAACTGGTGCCAGGAGCTACGTCATTTGGGAGGAGAGATACCAAGGGCCGTAAGCATCTGTCTGCTTCCCCAGCGATCTCATTCGCTGCCAAGGCTGGCATTCGTGCCCCGGACCCTGCGTTCCACCTGCAGCCCACACCTCATGTAGGTGAGACCTCACACTGGAGCCCCACACCCACCTGTTCCCCAGCCCAGGAGGCGTCTCTACTTTTCAGTCTCAGGAACTTTGCGGGTGCACAAGCCACACATGAGTCCTCTTTGCTATCTCCTTTCCTAGTCCCATTCACCCCCCACCCCCTTGATTCTACCCTCAAAAAGTTTCAAACCCTGACTTGTGTTGTTCAGTGGTTAGAGCGTCCGCCTGGGCACCAAAGGGTTGTGGGTTCGACTCCTGGTCAAGGGCACATACCTGGGTTGCAGGTTCCATCCCTGCCCTGGTTGTGGCGCATACCTGAGGCAGCCAATCTATGTGTCTCTCTCACATTGATGTTTCTCTCTCTCTCCTCACCCCTCCTTCCCTTCCACTCTCTCTAAAAGTCAATGGAAAAATGTTCTCAGGTGAGGTTCTAAAAAAGTTTCCAGAATCCACCTTCCTGTCTATCAACACAGCCAGTTTCCTAGACTGCACTACCGTTGTGTGCTGTCCAGACGACTGCAGTAGCTTCTAACTGGTCTCTCTTGCCCTCCTACAATCCATTCTTCACGTATCTGCTAGAAGGATCTCATAATGCTATAACTCAGATCTTGCCGCTCCTCTGCTTGGGATTTTCCTGTGGGTTCTCCTTGCATTTAGGATAAAATCCAAAAGTCTCAACGAAGCTAACAAGCCCACGTGGTCTGGCCTCAGCACTCTCTCCAGCCTGGTCTTGTGCCCCTTTTCCTCTTGAATTTTATGCTCCATCTACCCTATTCCTCTGCCGGTTCCTCGAATGAACTCACCAACTTCTGTAACCCCAGGACCTTTGCACAGGCTCTTTCTGAGACTGCACTTCTTCCTACTCTTTGCCTGACTAACTAGGTCTCTGCTTTGAGGTCCTCCCTGACCCATCAATACCTACATTAATTCTTTAAAGCACGCTATACTTGTGTCATACTACCAATTATCTCAGTTTGCAAATACACACACACACACACACACACACACACACACACGTATAATCACAAATATTTGCTTAATGGCTGTTGCTCCATAAGGACTGCAAGGGCAGGCTCAACAGAGTGTCCACAAAGGAGGTGCTCAAAAAAATACATTTTTATTTCTTGAATTGGCCTGGCATGGTAGGAATATGGGCTTCGTCAGCAGAAAGTTCAAATACACCACCCTTTACTGGCAGTGTGAACTTGGGCAGCCCACCTAGCCTTGCTGAGAAACAGGAATAATGCCTGCTTTTCTCTTGGAGTAGCTGTGAGGATTCAGTGACAATACACGTCTGCGTAGGTTAAGAACCTGGCTTCTAGAAGACTATCCTTGGGAAGCAGGTGGATTCCCGTCCCCTTTGGGGATGGAGGAGGGAAGGGTAGAGGGAGCCCTGGGATACCCGCTCCTCCAGGAACATGCCCTCCTTCGCGGACCTACCCAACCCGGCCTTTCTCCGGTGAACAGGCCCCAAGGCTCCAGAGGAAGTGGTCAGCTGGGAGCACCGGCCCGTCCTTGGATCCCTCCAGGGCTGGGCGGTGCGGCGGGGGCCGGTCCTGGTGCCGAGGTGGGAGACACCCTGGGCCGCGCTGAGCTCACCGGAAGCCCGCAGGGCTGCGGGAGGAGAGTCCCCGCTGCACGCATAGGTGCCCAGGCACCCGCTACGGGCTGCGGTTCCGGCATCGGGCGGGCGGCCAGTCT
>NW_005871377.1:1011113-1012266 GCF_000147115.1 Myotis lucifugus
CCCTTCGCTGTCCCTTGTCCCTCTTGCTGAAACCCTGGTGCCTTTGCTGGACAATTCGACCCCCGGGTTCACCCTAGGCCCCGTTTCTGTCGTAGTCCATTAGGGCCAAGGAAACTTTGGGGGCTCCTCCCTTCGGGAAACATTTGTTCATTTATCCGCCACTTCGTGGAGGGGAAACGCAGCCCCTGGCCCCACGTCAGGTCTTCTTGCTTGGAACCCAATAGCCTCGCAACAGAGCGGTCCTTTCTCCCCCCTGGAGGGTGGGGTCAGGGTCCCATTTGTGGGCTTGTCTGCCCTGAAGAGGAGGGGCCTCCTCCCCAGATCCTAGCCCTTGTCCTCGTGTCCTTAGAGTGGGTGTCAGGGAGGCGTTGGCAGTGGGGTGTGGCAGGAGGGGGCAGCTTCATCGGACACCCCTGTGCCATGCCGAGTGACCCTTCCATCTTGGGGAGGGCACCTGCCCATCTGAGTGGAGTCCTGGCCCTGGACACTCGGCTGGCACCTTGGAGGGTTCTGTCCCAGGAAAGCAGGGGAGAGCTGCTCTGGGGATGAGCGTGTTTGTCGTAGGTCGGGGGCTACTCTGGACGTGAATACATCCCTTCCCCACCCAGCCACGTCCTTTTGTTACCCTGTGCTCACTGGGGACGGGGCAGGTACTGGGCGGTCCCTTCCTCGGGTGCTGATGAGAACCCTGGAGTCCTGGCAGGCTGTTCACCTCTGCTCACTGCCCCGTGTCTGGGTTCAGGGTCCTCTGGTGGGGAGGGGGCTCCAGGGGAGCTGTGAGCGCCTGGGGTGCACATCTGGGTGTGTTCAGACCCAGCTGTGCGTGCGGTGTGGTACCTGGGTGGGTGGGAGCTGGCACTCCACTGGGGGGGGGGGGTTATTGTTACAAGGCTCGGGTTTCTTCCCCGCTTCCCTCGGAGCCCAACTCTTCCCAGGAGCTTCTCCCATCCCCCTGAACCTGCTGTCGCCCTCCTGAGGGTGGGAGTAGGTCTCTGGGGGCCTGGGCGATTGGAGAGGGTTGAAGGCCAACCCCAGCTCCTTTGCTCTTGGAGAGAGACCGAGGAGACACCCCCACCTCTGCCTCCTCCGAGAAGCCACCTTAAACCTCAGCCTTTGGCTTTTTGTCCTGGTCCCTGGACCTTTGCCTGGGGGG
>NW_005871377.1:1013915-1021739 GCF_000147115.1 Myotis lucifugus
CCTCTGGGAGGGAGGTGAGCGGGGAGGGGCCAGGCATGGCCGCCCTTCCCCCAGGGGTTGTGTGGACGGACGGACGTAAAGCTGTGTCCTTAGAGCGCCCCGCGCCTTCCAGGCTGCTGGCTGGAGGCCTGAGCAGGTGGGCACTGGGCCCGGACTCTGGGTGCAAAGGGCACACTGGGAAACCTGAGCTGTTACCTGGGTGACAGGTGGGGTGTGCTGGAGGTGGGGGTGCAGACCATGTTATAGCCTCAAAGGCAGCCAGCCTGCTGCCGGGTGGGTGGGGAGGAGGCCTCACCCAGACCAAACTGTACCCCACGCCGGCCGTCTCCCCTAAAGCGCAGTGTTAAAGAGCACGTTCTTTCAGTCCCACAAACACGCTCCGGACTTTGCCTGAGCTCCGAATTTCTACAGACCTTTGCCCCGCTGGTTTGACTCTGACCTGAGAGCTGCCTCCTATCCTCCATCCACGCTGGACTCCAGAGCTTCCCCTGTCCTTTCCCCCCTCCAGCCTGGTCCATTTCAGAGGGGGGCTAAGGGCTCCAGCCTGGTCCATTTCAGAGGGGGGCTAAGGGCTGATGGGGAGGGGAGGCAGGTCAGTGCCTTCATCCTCTGCTCCTTGGAACTCGGACTGGGATTCTAGGCCGCAGCCCCTCCACCACACCCCGTGTCCTTGACACCCCCCACATCTTGGAAAAAGTTAGCACAACAAAGGGCTCCTTTGTCGCTCACCCCTCTGCCTCCTGGCCTCACCCAGGCCCCCCAACCCTGCCCCCCACCCCAGCAGCTGTTCCCAGGCCTCTTGCCCGTCTGATTTGCTTGTCTGGCCTCCAGGAGGGTGAGGTGGGGCAGACCGGGCGAGGGCAGTTTGGTGTTGGGTGAGGGCAGGGAGGTGAGGGCAGTGCAGAGTGTGTGGGCTGATGGGGGTATGGGCGTCCACGGTTTCTTTGCTGTGGGCTGGTCTCTGGGCAGGCACGGGACATGGGGCCACAGCAGTGCTGGTCAGCCAGGCTGACCAGGGAAGTGGTGCCCAGGCCCTGCTAAGAGCCAGGAAAGCCCTGCCAAGGTTGTTGGCCTGGTTCCCTGCCATCAACCTCCCGGCCATCCGTGGTGTGTCTGCAGGTACGGGGGAGGGTGGGAGCATGCAGCCAGCCCCCAGTGCCCAGGCGCTGCTTTTCTCGGTGCCTGGACTGTGGGGCCAGGTGACTCAGGCTATAAAGTGCTTGGGCCAGGAGCTCTGGGCCCTTCTGAATGCCAGAGCCTTGTTATAGAGCCTTGTGTGCTGGAGTTTGGGGTGAGACGAGGTAGGCTTCTGGGGTGTGGGAGGAGGCAGGGATCTACCTCTTGGGGAGGCATCCTTGAGTTTGGACAAGTGGACTTGGCAAGGCCTCCGGCGGATGCTGGGTGGTCCCTTGGGAGTCTGGGGTTGCTTTGGTCACAGTTCTCCATCCAGCACAGCATACCCCCGGCTGCCCGGGCTTTAGGCACAGACGGCCCCCACCCAGACCAACCCTGTCTTGCCTGGGGTGGTGGGCATGGGGCCAAGCACCGGGGAGGGTTTGGCTAGTGAGGGCTGCCCTGCTGGCTGGGTCAACCCTCCTGGCTGCCCTATTGGAGCTGAATAGCAGGAGGGGAGGGGGTAGTAACCCGGACATAGTGTTGAGGCCAGACAGACAGAGCATTGATGGGAACAGACCCCCCATTGTCATGCTGCTCCCCCGAGACTGGGCACCCAGAGCAAGGGGCTTCCGGGGCCCCCAGGGACTCCTCTCCTTGTCTCCAGGGAGTCCCCCCTGCTTATCAGGAGTCCCCGCCTGCTTCGCCCTGACATTTGCAACTTTTCTTTGCTCACCGCGCCTTGAGTCCCTGGCCTGGGATTGTTTGGGTGGAGGAGGGGCTGTGGCTGCTGTCAGAGAGGAGGGGGGAGCGGAAGCCGAGGGGGTGGGGGAGTGGCCGCCTTTGAATATCCTGTTGACCCCAGTTTCCTCTGCCCCTAGCTTGTGTCCTCTTCCCTCCCTCCTCACGGGCCTTAACTCCTTCCTAACTGGGGAGACGGGTCCAGGCCGCCCAGATGCCAGACTTTAGCACCAGGCCGCCTCCCACCCCCGCTGCCCAGGTGTAGCCATGTCCACATTCAAATCAGATGGGTTATCATCTGACCTTGCTGGGTGTGAAGGTGGGGTCCTGGGCAGTGGATAGGAGTGATGGGGTGCTGATGGGTTCATTGGCAGCCGCATTCCCCACGTCTGGCTGGGGAGTCCCCGCTCTCCTGAGACGGTGTTCCTGCCCCTGAGTTTGAATTCTGGCAGCTGTGGTGAGGCTGGGAGGGGCTCCTGGGAGGGGTCTGGAGGCCGGGTGGGCGGGCACGGTGTTAAGGATGGCAACCTGGGTCTCTAACTGCCCCTCCCTCTTCTCTCTCTAGCCATTGAGACCCAGAGCAGCAGTTCCGAAGAGATAGTGCCCAGCCCTCCCTCGCCGCCCCCCCTCCCCCGCATCTACAAGCCTTGCTTTGTCTGCCAAGACAAATCCTCAGGCTACCACTATGGGGTCAGCGCCTGTGAAGGCTGCAAGGTGAGTTGAGTCATTGGGAAAGGCAATCCTGATGAGATAAATGGACTGTCCCCACTGCCATGTCCCGGGAGTATGCTGTTGGGGGTATAGGGGGGTGTCCCTGAAGCTTCTGCACTTGTTCCTATGTGGCAGGTCGCAGCAGCCTTGGAGGAGGGGAGGAAGCCTACAATAGAACCCCCCCCCAGGGATGAGCAGGGGTTCCCCCAAACCAAATAGGTCCCCTCCTGCCCGAGCTCCTCTCCCTGTCTCCATCCTCCAGGTGGCAGGGCGTAGATCTGCTCTGCCACCGCTGCCCAGGTTGCCATGGTGAGCTGGCTGCCGACTGGCTCTTGGCTGGGGACCCAGGAGGCCTGCCCCCAGTGGCCCTGCCTGAACCTCCCCATGGCGGCCTGGCAGGAGGCAGCCAGGAGCAGGCGCCTTGCCTTGGCCTCTCCCTCAGATGCTCAGGCTGTGGGCTCCCCCGTGTCTGGCTGCATGTCCCTGCGCCCACGCTAGGCTCCAGGGTACAGATGTGGTTGTCACCTTCCCAGCGGCTGTGGGCATGGCCTCTCCTCGCCTCCCAGGCCTGAGCCTCTGTCCCTGTTTCTGCCCCAGAGGTTGGGGCTCAGAGGCTGTACAGTTTTAGGGGCTTGGGCTTCAGACTGCCTCTCAGCCGGGAGTAGCTGTCCCCAGGTGTGGGGCCAAGATCAAGGGCAAAGCAGCAGGCCTCAGGGTGTGTGTGTCTGCCTGTCCCGCCTGTCCCTGGTCTGTCATGTCTCTGGTTAGCCCGTGTGTGGAGCCCCTGACCAGCCCGGTTCACCCGTGATCAGGCTGTACACATCTCCCCGGCTGGCAAGGGAGAGTGTGTGCGTCTCCATCCCTCCAGCCAGCCCGTGTGTGTCCCCGCATGCCTCCTCCTGCTTGTTCTCTTCCTGGGCTCTGAGCCCAGGGCTGAGGGTTCCAGAGCTCTACCTCTCTCCTCTCTAGCCCCATCTTCCCCTTTTCCTGACCCACTGGCAGCCCTGAGGTCCTATTCCCAGGGAGGAAGGGAGCAGGGTCTGTGGGTGTGGGTTGGGGGAAGACCTCTGTGTACTCGCAGTGTAGGGGCAGGCCCTGCCGTTCTTGGGGAGCATCCTAGTAGGTGAGCCCTTCTCCCACCTTATCTGCCCTGCTCAGGTAGGCGATGGCCAGAGGCTTGGGGGCAGCAGCGGCCTGGCCTCCTGTGCCCCTGGCGAAGGCCCCAGGCTGGTATGGCTCCTGCTGTGGGTGTGGCTGATCTGACTCCCTCCCCTCCATACTCAGGGCTTCTTCCGCCGCAGCATCCAGAAGAACATGGTGTACACGTGTCACAGGGACAAGAACTGCATCATCAACAAGGTGACCCGCAACCGCTGCCAGTACTGCCGGCTGCAGAAGTGCTTCGAAGTGGGCATGTCCAAAGAGTGTGAGTGCCAGGGGCCAGGGGCCAGGGACCAGGCCACCCGCTAGACAGGCCTGTGGTGCTCCTAAAGGTAGGGGAGCGGGTGGCGGAGTGTGGGTGTGTGTGTAAGGGATGTGAACTTGCACACCCGTGGTATGGTGTGTGGGCTCATGGCTAAGGGTGGTTTGTGTATAGCTGCAAGGACCTGTCTGTCTGTACATCTATCTGTGTCCATTGCAGACACCGTTCCTGTTTGCACACGGCTGGCTGTGTGTGCTCCTGTGTCTGCTGCAGGCCAGTGGGCTTCCAGGCTCTGCTGGGCTTTGGTGCAGGGCTCAGAAGCATCCCCAAGTCCCTTCGGATTGTGCATCTTAGGGAAGGGCCTGTACTGAGGGTGTGTGTGAGTGTGTGAGTGTGTGTGTGTGAGTGTGTGTGTGTTGGGGGGCGTGCGGCTGGCACAGGGATCTAAAAGCCATTGTCCAGTGATAGAGCCTGGGCCCTAGGGTTTCAAGAGAGAATCAGAACGTCTCAGATCCCTGAGGGATGGGGGTTTCCAGTTTGGGCTCAGCTGAGGCAGGATGAAGGGAGGAGGGAGGGCTGGACAGGGAGACCCTCTTGTGTTGAATCATGAGTGTTGCCGTGGTGACCAGTGATTGATGATGTCAGAGATAAATGACGCTGACAGACGCCTCCTTGTCTGCGTGGCCGTTGCCATGGAGCCTGAGCCTTGGGGGATGGGGTGGGGGAGGGGGTTGCAGGACCCCCTAGCCCTTTGTAGGTTGGGCAGTAGAAGAAGAAAGTGGGGAAGGGGTGTGGGGGGACCGAGGGGTCCTGCATCACACTGCCACCTCCCGCCACAGGAGGCAGGGGCGGCCTCGTGAGGAACCCAGGAAGTGACGGCTCCATGCTGCATAAGGGGTGACACCTTGGGACCTTCAGGGCCCAGCACTGCCTCCTCCCTCTGCTCCTGCCACCTTCCACTCCCAGAGCTTTCCGGTGCAGAAGGACCAGGGTGGGGACCCCTCTCCCTCCCACCGCATCTCCCCCTTTCCCTCCCTCCCTCTGGCTGCTCTGTGCCCCGGAGCTGAGCAGCTGCCATTTCAATAGAATTAAAGCTTCCGAATGATAAACGTCTTGTCACAGCTGCAATTTTCTCTTCCCAAATTATCCCCCCACTCTCCCTCTCCCTTCTTTCCCTTGCACTTTATTGAATTTGCAGAATCGACATGAGTGATCTCCAAATTATGCCAGCTCCCCCCCCAACCCACTGCCCCCTCCTGGGGCCCCCACCCCCACCTCTCTTCCTCCAGCGTCAGCAGCCGCCACCACTGGCCCTGTGAGTGATTGTGTGTCTGGGATAATCGGCTGGTAACGACCCCATCGCTTCTTTAAAGCCGAGTGGTGTGTGCGGCTCAGCGCCCCCGGTGATTTGTCAGCTCCCCCAGCTAATGGGCCGAGAGATTCTCCCATCCGGCCCCCCACTCTCAGGCTGGGGAGCCCTACACCGCCCCTGCCCCAGGAGAGGCGCTGCTTCTTCCACAAGCCAGTCCCAGGGACCCCGGGAGACTGCTGGCTGGAGGACGGGCCAGTGGAGGCTGCTTGTTCTTGGGAGCAGAGGGAGTGGGGGACAGGCAGGCAGAGCGCGAAGGTGGGGCACTGCTCACTTGCTTTCAGACTGGGACCCCGCGTTCCAGGAGTGTGGCTGGAGTAAGTGCGTGGGAGTATGGGCACAGCGGGCTGTGCTGTGGTCCTGGGGCCCTCGGGCAGACATGGCTGTGGGTCAGGTGGGCATGGAGGGGTGGAGCGTGAGTTGACACCTTGTCTGCCTGTGCACTCGTGTGTCTGTGAGTCTGTGTGTGTGCACATTGTATGTGTGTCTCTGCGTGCACACTGTATGTGCATCTGTGTGAGCACTGCTGTGTGTGCGCATTGTATGTGCGTCTGTGTGTGCACATTGTATGTGCGTCTCTGTGTGCACATTGTATGTGCGTCTGTGTGTGCACTCCTGTGTGTGCACATTGTATGTGCGTCTGTGTGCACATTGTTGTGTGCACTGCTGTGTGTGCGCCCACCGGGTAATGACTCCTGCAGCCAGCACCTCTGGTGGGAGGAGCTTGGGCTGGGGAGGGACCGGGACCTGTGGATGGACCAGGGCCTGCACCTGCTCTCTAACCACGGGCCTCACCCTCCACAGCTGTGAGGAACGACCGGAACAAGAAGAAGAAGGAGGCACCCAAGCCCGAATGCTCCGAGAGCTACACGCTGACGCCAGAGGTGGGGGAGCTCATTGAGAAGGTGCGCAAAGCGCACCAGGAGACCTTCCCTGCCCTCTGCCAGCTGGGCAAATACACTACGGTACGGCTTCCCCTGGCCCCTCACGGGGTGCCCCTTCTGCCAGGCTGGCTCCCCCTCCCCCTGCCCAGGCCTCCGTGTCCTCCCTCCCCCTCCGCCCCCTCCTCCTGCTTCCTCCTCGGGAAGCGAAGGCGGGTTTGGGGCAGGCCTGTGGGGGCTGGTGGAGCCAGGCCAGGAGGGGAGCCTTGAGGAGAAGGCCCTCACTCTCCCCCGTCCTCTCAGAACAACAGCTCAGAACAACGTGTCTCTCTGGACATCGACCTCTGGGACAAGTTCAGTGAACTCTCCACCAAGTGCATCATTAAGACTGTGGAGTTCGCCAAGCAACTGCCTGGCTTCACCACGCTCACCATTGCTGACCAGATCACCCTTCTCAAGGCTGCCTGCCTGGACATCCTGGTGAGGGTCTGGGCCCTGCCCCCTGTCCTTGGAGGATGTCCTGCCACTCAGATAACCACCTTCCTAAACATCCGTCTGGAATGGACCCGTCCAAATGCCCCGCCCACCCAAACAGCAGCCCTTTCTCTCCCCGCTGTGTCCATTTGCCCACTTGTCTACCTGGCCACTTAGCCACCCAGCACCTGGATGTACACTGGCTCACCCACTCACCCGCACACATTCATCCACCCTCACCCCATCTTTCTATTAAGCCTTCCCCCCACCCACCCATCGTCCCATCTGTTCAGTCGGTAATAAAGATTCACCTGGGACCTGTGTGGGCAGGCCTTGAGCTGGGTGTCAGGAGCAGAGATGAACACAACGCTATCCCCTCCCTTAAAAACCTGCTGGTTTTGGAGGCGACAGATCTGCAAACAGAGGTTGCGAGCCGTGATAAGAGTTGGCTGGAGATGGGGAAGGGGTGTTCTCCCTCCACGCAGACGAGAGAGCTCCAGCTGCTGGGCCCCAGGGAAGACGTTCAGAGGAGATGACACCCAGGGTGTGGAGGGGGCATGGGAGAGGGCGGCCCTGACGGAGGACAGGATGTGCAAGGCCTGCTGCTGGGCGTCCAGCTGGAGCAGGACTGGTGGGGCCCAGAGGGTGGGCTGGGCTGGAGGCAGGATCGGGGGCGGTGGGGATGCCAAAGCCTCCACTGACAGAACTCTCCTCCCTGTCATTCATCCTGACCGGCTCAGCCCTCTTGCCCACCTCCAGGCTGGGGAACTTCCTGGTAGGAGTGGGCAGGTGCAGTGTGTGCCGCCTCCCTTCCCACCCAGGCCCTGGATGCAAGAGGCAGGATCAGGGTTTGACACAGTTGAAGCCGATGCACATTTATTGAGCTCCTGCTGTGTACCCTGTCCTGGGAACCGTGGACATAAATTTGCTATGATTCTTGCCTGGAAATTCTAGTTTCTAAAGAATTCTAAATTTTCTGCATGGAGACAGACAGGAGGCCGACCCAGAACCAGGCCAATACAGAAGCACAGCTTGCCATGCGTGGCTATTTAAATGAACTAAAATGAAATCCAATCAGTTCCTCAGGGGCACCAGCATGGTTTTCAGTGTTC
>NW_005871377.1:1022379-1023793 GCF_000147115.1 Myotis lucifugus
GGAAATCGAGTCCCAGAGGGGGTAGAGTCTGGTCTGTGGCCACACAGCACGGTGGGGCAGTGGAGACCTGAATTCTGGTTCCCTCCCTGGACAGACCACCCAGGGTCATATCCTGGCGAGCTATGAACTTGAGCAGGTTGCCAAATTCTCGGAGCCCCCATGTCTGCAGCATGAGGCCATAATGGGCCGACGGAAGATGGTCGTTAATAATGAGGGCGCACTGTGCTCAGAGGAAGACATGTACACGTTGGCTGCTGTCACTATTGTATTGTTACCAGCTCTGCCAAATCGTGCTGGTGTCGTGGTGGTGGGAGCCGGAGACCTGCCTGGGCATCTTCCTCTGCTGGGTCCCACCCCCACGGGCTGGGCTGTCAGGGCCGCTTTGGGCCACCACATCCTCCGCTCCTCTCCTTCCATTTAAGAGCCTGTATCAGAGCACACAGACCCCTCCACTGCCCTGTGTGGTGAGGCCCCAGGAGCGGAAGCCCAGCTTGTGGCCTGGGCAGGCGCGCCCCCCAGTGGCCAAGGCTGGGAGCACAGCGGTGTTCCTAGCTTGGCCAGGGCCCTGGCTCAGGGGGCTCCTCTGCTTCCTCAGACCGGCAGGACCTGGAGCAACCGGACAGGGTGGACATGCTGCAGGAGCCGCTGCTGGAGGCGCTGAAGGTCTACGTGCGGAAACGGAGGCCCAGCCGGCCCCACATGTTCCCCAAGATGCTCATGAAGATCACGGACCTTCGAAGCATCAGTGCTAAGGGTGAGGCTCCCACACCTGGAGGGAGGCCCCCTGTGCCCGCCAGGGCCGGGCCCCAACAGCTGGCCTCCGTGAACACCAGTGTCTTTGTGCCCGGGACAATGCCCCCTCATCGGGACCCAAGCTGTCCCCCTCCGTCTAGGCGATGTCCCCCAGAGGCCCCACCAGGCCCAGGGGACCTCCTGCCTGTGAGCGCCAAGGTGGCAGTGTCACCTTTGCTTGGTGGTGACGGGCATGGCTCTGGAACCAGATGGCAGGGGTGCGTGCCCTTGAGCAGGTCACTGAGCAGCTCTGAACCCTTCTGAGGAGCGAGGACAGTGATGGTGTTGACAGGGTTGTTGTGTCGAGGTGTCAGCAGGAGAAGCCATAGCACAGAGCATTTAGAAGGGTGTCAGACCAGGTGGTTGGAGTTAAGAACCACTTTCCTCGCAGCCCCTTGGACTTGGGGACTAAGAGAGCTGGGGCCCGAGTCAGGGCATGGTGGATGCTGAGACTGGAGGGGTTGGTCCTCCGGGAGCCATGCTTGCACCCCGGGCTTGCAGGGCTGGGCAGTGGGGGCATGTGCTGACCTCTGCCCTCCTCTCCTGCAGGGGCTGAGCGGGTGATCACGCTGAAGATGGAGATCCCGGGCTCCATGCCGCCTCTCATCCAGGAAATGCTGGA
>NW_005871377.1:1025573-1027336 GCF_000147115.1 Myotis lucifugus
CTGGATTTTGAAAAAAGTCTAGTTATTCATCACCTGCCTTAGCCTGGCTGCCTCACTGCCTTCCCTCCGCATCTAAGCAGAAGACTGGGTCCGGGGGGTCCGATGTGAGTCCTGGGGGCCTCTTGTGCTGTGGTCCTTGAGACCCTGTGGCCGGAGACAGGTCTGCTCTGAGGAAGCCCTTGGTCTGTGTCAGGGAGCCCCAGTCTGGAGGTGGGGAAGGGAGAGGGGGAGAAACTGCCCCCACCTTCAGGGAACCGCCCATCAGGGAGCGTGCCAGTCCCAGCTCCCAGGGAGTCCCAGGGAGAGAGGCAGCCGGCACTGCCCTCGGAGCTCCTAGCCTTTGGGAAGATTGGGTCTGGGGCTTGTTTAATAGCAGAGGAGTTTGCCTGGCCCGTGTGGCTCAGTGGTTGAGCACCGACCCATGCACCAAGAGGACGGTGGTTTGATTCCGGGTCCGGGCACATGGCTGGGTTGAGGCCTGATCCCCAATGGATGCTCTCTCTCATCAATGTTTCTCTCCCCCCCCCTCCCTCCCTCTCTAACACCAATTTAAAAAAGAAAAGAGTTCTATTTTTGGAGTGAATACAGACTTGACCTTCACAGCAGAGTGGGTAGTTGGCATGTGGACCTGGATCAGGGGCTCATGGCAACCTTACAAGAACACGGGATTGGGATAGCAGCTCAGGAGGCCAGCCTGTCAGCCCTCGGCCCCCAGGAGGACTGTCCTGCCCTCTGCCACCCCCCCCAAGGTGGCCCCGTGAGCAGGGGGCACAGAGGACAGGTTGCAGGAGAACCTGGTTGCTCCTGGTTGAGAGGGTTGAGTGCGGCAGCCCTCAAGGGTCCTCGGAGACCAATTTTGCCTCACCCCACACAGCAAGGCTCAGAGAGGGCAGTGCCCTTGTCCAGGGTCACACAGCAAGTTAGTGGCAGACGGGGGGCCAGTACTCAGGGCTCCCACCTCTCAGCCAGGGCTCTTTCCTGGATCTCTGCAGCCCCGAAGGAAGCGTCAAACACCGAGCCCCGGGGGGTCTGGGAGGTGGCAGTGGAAGGCGTGTTTGGAACAGTTAGCAGCGAGGCTGGGCAGGAAGATTCCTGGGCGGGAAGGGGTTTCTTCCCCTGGGGCCCGCCTGCCGTTTCTACGTCCGCCACCAGGTGGCGGCAGCTCCTCGCTTATCTCACCATCCGGCCGTGGCTGGCGTGGGCGTGGGACAGAGGCTCTCTTCCTCTAATATTTTCTCACATTTTCCTTGTGAAACGGAAATGAAATTTAACACAATGTACCTACACAGTAGGTAGGCATTTCGGTATGTAAATGCTTGGGCACGGCCACGGGGCAGATACGACATAGTCCCATGTTTGCTTCTGTGTTTAATGAACACATTTGGATTTAAAGGAAGTAAGAGGGTCAGAAGCCACCGTGTAGGGCAGTGATGGCGAACCTTCTGAGCTCGGCGTGTCGGCATTTCGAAAAACCCTAACTTAACTCTGGTGCCGTGTCACATATAGAAATTTGTTGATATTTGCAACCATAGTAAAACAAAGACTTATATTTTTGATATTTATTTTATATATTTAAATGCCATTGAACAAAGAAAAATCAACCAAAAAAATGAGTTCGCATGTCACCTCTGACACGCGTGTCATAGGTTCGCCATCACTGGTGTAGGTGAAACACAGGAAAGTTAAAGGGTATGGTTGGTTGGATGTTGCAATTAAAACTGACAGCGTACGACAAAACCATGCGAACCCCCTCCCCGCCCCCC